>NC_133532.1:95873234-96179370 GCF_048544455.1 Silene latifolia | reverse complement strand
GCCATGGTTCGTCCGGAGTTGATGGAGAAGGGGACTTCTCCTGGTGCTGTCGGCCCTGGACTACTGTTGGAGGTATGAACCTTCATTTAGACTAAAATCACTTCTTTTCCTTATCGAATTACGAAAGATCGTTATTGACTATCTTGCTCCACAGGCGTGGGTGTACTCCTACTTTCCGAGCCTCTCGCCCAAGAGGACGGAGCCGCTGGAGAAGGCCTATCCCGTTGTGAGAGATTGGGTGATGTGTCGCACGTGGAGCAAGCGTTCCTCTTATGGTGTCTGTTGGAGCTTGTGTCCTCCACAAATTAGTGTGATAACATTTATAAATCTCTTATAGGTTCACAAGGGTATACTTCGTATTTTATCAGTTGATTAACGATTACTTAATAACGGTTGGCTTGCTAGAAAGTTTGACGTTATTATCATACTGATGGCGGTGATCAACTGGTCCCTAAAAGTCACACCTAAAGGATGTGTTTGAGAGATGTGATTGTATGAAAATATAATCACATTGATGCATGACTAAAAGGTTAGTCCATGTATTTGACTAAACAGTTAGTCAATGTGTTGATGAGACGATTATTTAATCTAATTAAATAATATTAGCCGAGATTTAATTAATCTTGTCAATTCGTAAATTGAATATAATATGTTATATTTAATTAATGTATATAATGTTAGCTTAAACGAATTAAGATGTTAATTCTTAATTAAATGTAATCGGTTATATTTAATTAGCTAATTATAAATATGCGATATTTATAGTTAAAGTATATATTATACAAGATTGTCATAATAAATTTATTACAGACCGGTATTAATAAATCGACTGCAAGCTGTTGTGCGTAGACTTATTAATACAGAATAAAATAAATGACAATTTATAATAATACACATTTTTATACATTTGAGAGAACAACTTAAAATAAGGAGATTTTTCTCCTTATTTGGGCTTGGAGTCTCTCGGCCAAACCGAGTAAAGAGGAAGGAAAATGATCTCCCCTTTGACTCTCTTATTTCGGTTATAATAAGGGAGAGGGAGTCATTTTTCCTAACCTAATTCATATTTGACCTAGCTTTTCTCTCATCAAGAAAAACACAACAAAACCCTAAAATTAATTAGTAAATTTTTGGGGATCGATTCTAGCAAAATCAAAAGGGCATTTCTCATATCATCTTGGGTGCAACGATTAGGCGAATATCAATTTTGATATTGTTCTTAGGCCATATTTGCAAGGACCAAAGGTTGATTCTTAATCCCTATTCTATTTTGTTTATGCAATTCATTTATGACTAGTTTTCATAGATTATAATGTCGTTATAATCCTTAATTTTAAGGGAAGTATACCGATATTTTCTACAAGGGGTATCAGAGCCAAGGCCACGAAATTATTTTTGATGATTTTCATAAATGAATTAAACAAAAATTTCGAGAAAAGAAAAAAAAAACATTCGGCTGTCAAATTTTTTTTGCCGTAGGGTTTTTATTTTTGCCGATTGGTTTTGTTTTTGTTTTTGATGATTTATTTCCATTTTGATTCATTCATTTTATTGTTTTAATAAGTTAAAATGATTACATAAGGTCGTCTCTAAACTTTTTTGCAATTTTTTTTGCCGTAAAGCAATTCAGACCCATTGCTTGTTGCAATGTTTTATATAAGGTCGTCTCTAAACTTCTATGCAATAGAATGGCTCATGTGTTACCTGACATTATTCATGAGAACCAGGGAGCATTTGTTCAGGGAAGGTCCATTATAGAAAATGTCCTGATTTGCCAAGATATAGTTCATCAATATTCAAGGAACAATGTCTCCCCCAGATGTCTATTCAAGATAGACTTGCAAAAAGCATATGATACTGTAGAGTGGGACTTTGTGGAACAATTGCTAATTGGTTTGAGGTTTCCTAGCAAGTTTGTCTCTCTTCTTATGGCCTGTATCAGAACCACTTCCTATACTTTGGTCTTAAATGGGAATAATTTTGGATATTTTCAGGGGAAGAGAGGACTAAGACAAGGTGATCCAGTTTCTCCCTTAATCTTTACTATTTGTATGGATTACTTGACTAGGCTCATCAATTTTGCTACTGTCAGATGGCCTTTCCATTATCATCCTTTGTGCAAAGGGCTCAAACTTACCCACTTGATGTTTGCTGATGACTTGCTGATGTTCTGTAAAGGAGATGCCCCCTCCATTCTCCTGTTGATGAGAGCTTTCACTTCCTTTTCAAATGCATCAGGATTGCAGCTCAATGCTACTAAATCTGAGATCTTTTTTAATGGTATGAATGAAGATTTGCAGTTGGATTTGCTATCTGTCACCGGGTTTCAGAAGGGGAAAATGCCCTTTAGATACCTAGGGGTGCCAATCCAACCTGGCAAAATATCAAAGAAGGACTGTAATAGCCTTGTTGAGAAAATGGTGACTAGAATCAAAAGTCTTGGAGCTAAGAAGTTATCATATGCAGGCAGGGTGGTCCTCATAAATTCAGTCCTTAACACTTTATACAATTACTGGGCTGCTATGTTTGTTATACCTAAGGCTGCAATTAAAAGAGTTGAGACTATTTGCAGGAATTTTCTTTGGGATAGTAGTACTGAGTACCATAGAGTACCTCTGGTGGGATGGGATAAAGTTACTAGACCCAAAACTGAAGGTGGTTTAGGCATCAAAAAAGCTGAGGTTTGGAATGTAGCTTCTGTGGGCAAACTGGTGAACTGGATCTATACTAAGCCTGATAGACTGTGGATTAAATGGGTAGATAGCATTTATCTCAAGGGTGCTACCTGGCATGACTACAACCCTCCAGCAGACTCTACTTGGACATGGAAAAGTATATGCAAGGTGAAGAATAAGATCAGAGATGGCTTCATTGATAACTGTTGGATGCCTCATCATAAAGGGTATACTGTTAGCAATGGTTATGACTGGCTGATGGGTCCACATCCTCAGCAAATATGGGCTCCTATGGTGTGGAGCAACTGGAATTTACCCAAGCATTCCTTTATCTCTTGGGTGATAATGCAGGAAGGCCTAAACACTAAGTCTAAACTGCATGCTTATGGCTACTTGTCGGGGATGCTTTATGCATTACGTGTGAAGATCAAGTGAGACAATTACACATCTCTTTGAAGAGTGCACCTACAGCTGCAGAGTTAAGCAATGTATTGAAGCCTGGATGGCGGGACATTCCCCTACTGTCGGTGAGGTTCGAGTCTGCAAATGGTAACAGGATGCTTACAAAGGTGCTGGCTCGATACTAACAAAGCATTCGGATATGCTATTTGGTATCATCGAAATTTCGCAAGGCATAATTTATGTATGTTGAGACGAGCTGGTTGCAAGACAATTGAAGGAGATCTTTGCGAGAGAATTCGAAGTAAAGCAAAGGAAAAGGATGGCCTTACTGAACTGAATATTCAAGCAAGGCTAGGGTTCATTTGATTGGTTCTGATGGTTTGTAGGTCCTTTATCAGTAGTGTTGACTGTATATGGACTTGGTTTTTTTGATACATATATAATATACTCACATTTCACCTAAAAAAATAAAAAATAAAATGATTACATGATGAATTTGTAGATGTTTGATTTAATGAGGATTAAATTAAGATGTAAATGGAAATCGTCTTGTTTGATGATGTTAAATTTGTTTTGCTATATAGTTTTTGGCATATATGGTTTTAAATCGTTGTTTAGAATCTTGTTTCATTAATTTATATGTTCATGATTATGCCAATCTTGTTCTAATATCAACCATAAACGAATTTGTTCATCTAAATTTTTTTTTTGACATTAGGGCATATTGCCGAAAAAAAAAAAAAAAACTGTCATTAGGGCATTATGCCGAGTGCAAACAAAAAAAAAAGTTTCTGTTTTTTTTTTCGGTTTTGTGATTTAGCCGAGAAAGAAAAATTTTGTTTTTTGTTTTGGGCTGTTAAGCCGTGAGTAGAAATAAAAAAAAAAGTTTCTGTTTTTTTTGCATTTAGCCGTGAGCACCAGAAAAAAAAAAAGAACAATTTTTTTTCCTCGTTTTTGCTAGATGCCGTGGGCAATTTTAAATAATTTTTTTTTATTTTGGCCAATCATTATTATTATCTATAATGAATAATAATTATTGTGAAAAGGTTCACAAATTTGAGATACCCATATTATTTTAAAGAGGTTTAAAATATTGGTGAATAACTCATATTATAGGTCAATATGAATTAAGATTAAAATTAATGTGAGTAATTGAATAATTGTCACTTAATTTGATCAATTAAATAGATGGTTTGGATAAATTAAGGAATTATGTCTTGCATGTTTAATTTATTAGTTGATGCATTTTTTTTAGTTGAATGAATCGTTGAATGGATTTATTTACGTATTTTTGCAATCGGCTGTAATTTGTAATACCTAGTGTGGCCTTAGTTAAATTATGTTTTCGTAATGATGGAAACATAATTTTTAATGTAATTTGAAATCTCGTATCTCCGTTTGGTTTTCTTTAAGTATTATGTTTTGAAATTAGAATGTAAATAGGTTTATTTTGTAATTTTAATTGTAATTTTAAAGAAGACTAAAGATGGAGATTTGATTGCTTACTCCCGCTACATGGAGCAAGATTGAACATCAAGACAAGCTTCTCGGGTCCAAGGATGGATTCCAAAATTGTATTTAATGTTCATTTTGGTAGATAGGCCACACTAGGACTTTATTTTTGTTTTACGTTTTACCGTTCGTATTGCTTTTCATTCACATGATAGTTAGTGCATCATATTCCGCCTAAACCAAACCACCTAATACTAAAATGCATGAAAATTGACTCATATAGATTGTATGATAGTTTTCATAGACATACAGATGTCACACTTTTTAAGCCATCACCTTAGTTTATTCGTTCTCGCATGCTAGATATTAGTTCACTTAAATGAATTAAAATAAAGTTGATGGGATCTTCCTCTAAAACGGAAATTGAGACTAGTCTTTATAAGGGCAAACAACAATGAATATCTTCTTCGTCGGTAGGCATATAGGACCTTACTCTCCATATGACCCCTTCTACGTTGGGTAAGTAGTTTGTGTTGACTTAGTTTACCTCAACATTATAATCCGAAGAGTTTCTCGTGATTATGATGGACTAAAGATAGAATTTACAGAAATTTATCGACCAAGAATTCTAACAATAGAATTAGCCAAAAGGTTGGCTTATCAATTTCTGAGATAATTGAGTCTTGGGATCATTTATATAATTCTTGAGGGAGGTCAATTGTATAAATGCTTGAGTCTTCGCGTTATAACGATGATTGCATTAGACTTAAATCATAACGATGAGTATGCTTATTATATTTATTCTTCTTTTCGCAGTGTAGAATACGTTTATTTTGATAATCTTTGTTACAACAAATGGTGGAAATAACAAAATCCCAATGCCAAGTGCCACACTTGGACGCGAGTCTGGTGAAAGCTTTCATGGACCACATGAATCGTTCACACGTCCGAAAAATGACGGGTCCAACTTTGCGGACTGGGAGGCATCATTGCGGAATCTTTCGCCATTGCCGACGGTAAGCTCAAGTACTTAATCGAGCCAATACCGGTAAACCAGGCCCCAATGCGGGAGTTAACGAGTCACTTGCTTATAGTGACTTCGTCATGGAAGCGGGTGCGATAAAGAACGTACTCATCTTTGCAATGGAAACCAATTTGCAAAGACGCTTCATTGCCCAAGGTGCAAACAAGATTTTCACCACGCTCGCTAACGAGTTCTCAAAAGCACCGAGAATCGTTACTTATGAGCATACCTGTCGCTTCTTTGATGCGAAACTCCAGAAGGGCCAACCGGTTAGCCCACACATTCTTAACATGATTGAGAATGTCGAGAAGCTGGAGGCACTTGATTGCAAAATCAGTGAGAGCATAGTCATTGACCGTATGCTTCATTCACTTCATGATGGTTTTGCCCTCTTTAGGGCAAATTACTATATGAATGACATGAAGAAAAGTCCTCATGAGCTAAACTCACTTCTCGTACAGACCAAGAAGGATATGAAATTGAGTGGGAGCATGAAGCAAGATGTTCTCATGATTTCCAACAAGTATAAGGGTAAGGGCAAGGCTCAAGGCGACCTAACTGTAGGAAAGCCGAAGTTTAAAAAGTCAGGAAACGGTAAGAGTGGGCCTGGTGAGACTAGTGGCTCACAAGGCAAGGCAAAGAGCAAGGGCGGTGACATTGAGTGCCACCATTATCACAAGACTGGACATTGGAGGAGGATCTGTCCCGTGTACCGTGAGGACATAAAAGCAGGCCGCGTCACTCCTGTTGGTATGTCATCTTATATTCATATGATTTAGATTAACCATGCAAGTTTCGAAACTTGGGTACTTGATACTGGTTGTGGTTCTCATCTGTGTAATCATTTGCAGGGCCTAAAAAACATCACACCTCTCGGAAAGGGTGATGTGGACCTGCGAGTCGGGAATGGAGCTAGAGTTGCTGCAGTCTCGAAGGGAACATACGTAATCCAACTCCCTAGTGGTTTTGAGTTATTTTTATATAACTGTTACTATGTACCCAGTTTGTCTAAGAACATTATTTATGTTTCCGTACTTGATAAAGACGGTTTTTCATTTTCAATAAAGGATAATAGCTGTATTTTCTCTTTCAATGAAATGATTTATGGCAAAGCAGTTTCCATGAATGGAATTTACATCTTAGATCAAACTACAGATATATTACACGTGAATAATAAGAAATTAAAGGTTGGTGACAAAGATCAAACCTATCTATGGCATTGTCGAATGGGACACATAAATGAAAAACGTGTAAAGAAACTCGTCGAGAATGGGACTATTCCCGCATTCGATTTTTCTACATTTGGCACGTGTGAATCATGTCTCATTGGCAAAATGACTCGAATTTCTTTCAAAGGTGTTGGAATGCGCGCTAGTGACCTATTAGGACTCATACATACTGACGTATGTGGACCTATGTCAATTACCGCTAGAGATGACTATAGATATTTTATCACTTTCACGGACGACTTGAGTAGATACGGATATGTCTACTTAATGAAGCATAAAAGTGAGTCCTTTGAGAAATTCAAGGAATCCCAGAACAAGGTTGATAACTAACTGGGTAGAAAGGTTAAAGCACTCCGTTCAGATCGGGGTGGCGAATATCTTTCAAATGAGTTTGATCAACACCTTAAAGACTGTGGAATCATTTTACAGTTAACTCCACCAGGAACACCTCAATTAAATGGTGTGTCCGAACGGAGAAATCGAACACTACTTGATATGGTTCGATCCATGATGTGTCACACGGTAGTACCTGATTCATTATGGGGTTTTGCTCTTTTGTCAGCTGCTCTTATACTTAACCGAAGTCCGACTAAAGATGTCAACAAGACTCCATATGAAATGTGGAAGGGAACGGTCCCTAACTTGTCCTTTATTCGGGTTTGGGGCTGCGAGGCTTATGTCAAGTGGAGACACGAGGATAAGCTCGGCCCGCGATCGGTCAAGATATACTTTATCGGTTATCCAAAAGGAACGTTTGGTCATTACTTCTATTCGCCTACCGAACATCGAGTTTTTGTTGCGGCTAGTGCAAAGTTCTTAGAGAAAGAATTTCTCGAGAACAAGACAGGTAATAGAACCTTCGAGATGTTGGAGATTCAAGAACCAACAACCGAGGAACAGATGGAGGAAGTTTTTCCTCCAACTGATGATACGGTTAATATTCCTCAGGAACCTAGGAGGTCGGGTAGAGTCTCTAATCCTCCAGACAGATACATTGGTATGGTCGAGGAGAATGACGTTTTGCTCCTAGAGAGTAATGAACCCGCTACCTATAATGGTCCCATGGCCTGTTCCGACTCAAAGCTATGGCTTGAAGCCATGCAATCCGAGATGGACTCCATGTATGAGAATGATGTATGGGATCTTGTTGATTTACCTAATAAGGTAAAACCTCTATAGTGCAAATGGCTTTACAAAATAAAGCATTCTGTAGACGCGCAACCAGATACCTATAAGGCACGACTAGTGGCAAAAGGTTTCACTCAAGTGCAAGGATTGCATTATGATGAAATTTTTGCAACTGTAGTCATGCTACGTTACATTTGGATAATCTTAGCGATTGCCGCTTTTCATGACTATGAAATTTGGCAAATGGATGTGAAAACCGCCTTCTTAAACGGTTATTTGGAGGAAGAGTTGTACATGGTACAACCCGAAGGTTTCATAGATCCTGAAAATCCTAAGAAAGTGTGCAAGCTTAAGCGTTCCATTTATGGACTTAAGCAAGCTTCTCGGAGTTGGAATCATCGTTTCGACCAGGTGATAAAAGAGTATGGTTTCACTCGATCGGTCGAGGAACCATGCTTATATATAAAGTCGAGTGGGAGCACGATTGTTTTCTTGATATTGTATGTCGATGACATACTCTTGATTGGGAATGACATTCCTCTCTTATCTTCGGTTAAAGGATGGTTGAAGAACCATTTCCAGATGAAAGATCTGGGTGAGGCACAATGCATATTGGGAATCCGTATCTACTGAGATAGATCACGACGGACGTTATCACTGAGTCAGGAGTCTTATTTGGATTAGATTCTTGAAAGATTCAGCATGACCAGCTCCAAGAAGGGGAACCTTCCAATGACGTCTGGGATGCAGTTGAGCAAGTCTCAGTCACCCACGACGCCTGAAGAGATTGAGCGCATGAGTCGTGTTCCTTATGCATCTGCAATAGGATCAATCATGTATGCCATGATATGCACACGTCCAGACGTGGCATATGCATTGAGTATGACGAGTCGGTACCAAAAGAATCCAGGTGAAACACACTGGATAGCTGTTAAAAACATCCTTAAGTACCTACGGAGGACTAAGGATAGGGCATTGACTTATGGAGGAGATACTAAGCTATGCGCAATCGGTTACGCAGATGCTAGCTTCCAAACGGATCGAGATGATTCAAAATCTCAGTCCGGGTCCGTCTTCACTCTTAATGGTGATGCGGTCAGCTGGAAGAGTTCTAAACAGAGTGTTGTAGCAGATTCTACTACTGAATCCGAGTACTATGCCGCTTCGGAAGCAGCAAAGGAAGCCATATGGATGCGTCAATTCTTACAAGGACTTACGATAGTTCCTAGTTCGAATGACCCGATCACCATCTATTGTGACAATAGAGGTGCCATCTTCCAGGCTAAGGAGCCTAAGTCTAGCAACAAGTCTAGACATGTACATCGGAAAGCTCACCTGATCCGTGATTACGTGGAGCAAGAGGAGATAGTGATTGACAAGATAGCTTCGGATGATAACATCGCGGATCCTCTCACTAAACCGTTGAATTATGATAAGCATGAAGGGCACGTTATTTCCATGGGAATTAAACGTGTTCCTGAGTTGTAGTAATTGATTATGGATTTGATACACTATCTTTTTCATATACTATTTATAACTTCATCGTTTTATTTCATATTTTGTTTTTCATGTGGATTGTACTGACAACATTGAACACCACAAAGTGAACTGAATTACATTATATTTGTTTTGGTCCGTAATCGCCCATATGAGCTGATAACTCTGGCTATTATATTGTGCAGTCGATTGATGGTGGGTTCAACGAGCCATAAGTCAATCAGTTGGCTGATCGATCACAAATATGGGTTATAATGATACCTCGTAGGACAATTTTTGTGACAACATAATGGATTCCTAAATGTTTAAAAACATTCGGTGTCAGGTCGTGGATTGGACGTCCATTGTGTTCCTAGAGTCGATTCTTTTGACTATCGAGTGTCTCTTGAGATTAAGGCAGTTTTTGGGTGACTTTGGTTTCTTTCTCATGGTCTGCCGTAACAGGAGGCTAAGCAGATTTTTTCTGGGTCATTTCATACTGTGCTTTTATCTGCAGGATTCGAGTTGAAGAAAATATCGAACCTTTATCAGGTTTAGTTATTTCTCAGGGCCACTCGAGGAGTTGTAACTGAAATGCATGGCCATGCTTGAATGATGATTCGTTTATCAGTTAAGTTACTCTATAGTCGGGGAAACCACTCTTGATATTGATCACTTGTAAAATACGACCTTTGTGAATACGGATTTTGCAAATTGTTTTACATTGAGTGGGAGAAATTTTAGGATATGAGAATCGGTTATCGCACATACACTTGTGAGGACAAGTGGGAGTTTGTTGGAGCTTGTGTCCTCCACAAATTAGTGTGATAACATTTATAAATCTCTTATAGGTTCACAAGGGTATACTTCGTATTTTATCAGTTGATTAACGATTACTTAATAACGGTTGGCTTGCTAGAAAGTTTGACGTTATTATCATACTCATGGCGGTGGTCAACTGGTCCCTAAAAGTCACACCTAAAGGATGTGTTTGAGAGATGTGATTGTCTGAAAATATAATCACATTGATGCCTGACTAAAAGGTTAGTCCATGTATTTGACTAAACAGTTAGTCAATGTGTTGATGAGACGATTATTTAATCTAATTAAATAATATTTCGAGATTTAATTAATGTCAATTCGTAAATTGAATATAATATGTTATATTTAATTAATGTATATAATGTTAGCTTAAACGAATTAAGATGTTAATTCGTAATTAAATGTAATCGGTTATATTTAATTAGCTAATTATAAATATGCGATATTTATAGTTAAAGTATATATTATACAAGATTGTCATAATAAATTTATTACAGACCGGTATTAATAAATCGACTGCAAGCTGTTGTGCGTAGACTTATTAATACGGAATAAAATAAATGACAATTTATAATAATACACATTTTTATACATTTGAGAGAACAACTTAAAATAAGGAGATTTTTCTCCTTATTTGGGCTTGGAGTCTCTCGGTCAAACCGAGTAAAGAGGAAGGAAAATGATCTCCCCTTTGACTCTCTTCTTTCGGTTATAATAAGGGAGAGAGAGTCATTTTTCCTAACCTAATTCATATTTGACCTAGCTTTTCTCTCATCAAGAAAAACACAACAAAACCCTAAAATTAATTAGTAAATTTTTGGGGATCGATTCTAGCAAAATCAAAAGGGCATTTCTCATATCATCTTGGGTGCAACGATTAGGCGAATATCAATTTTGATATTGTTCTTAGGCCATATTTGCAAGGACTAAAGGTTGATTCTTAATCCCTATTCTACTTTGTTTATGCAATTCATTTATGACTAGTTTTCATAGATTATAATTTCGTTATAATCCTTAATTTTAAGGGAAGTATACCGATATTTCCTACAGCGTCTACCGGCGGGATGTGAACGCTCTTCAGCTGGACAGCGTGAGCATCTCACTTATATTCATTTTGCTTCTTTATTACTTTTTAACCGATCATAAGAATGATTTCTTGCTTGTCTTTTCCCAGTGGGTGCCCAGGCCTTGGGCGGAGTACGCTGACGCTCCTCCTTTCGTGGCTGAGGTCCTTCGACCTAGGAGCTCGAGCCGGTTGCTGTTGAGGATGTCGATGGGTCCTGTGTGGTATTTGGGTGAGCGCTTGGCTCGTCAGTGCTCTCGGGATGTCTTGACGGTTCCCATCGATCCTCCTAGGACGATGTTCGTGGAGCCTTCGAGGCCGAGAGGAGGCCGACCCGACGGGCGTTGGTGGTGACGCCTTCCGCTCCCCGGTGAGGACTACTCGGCGTTCCTCTACGGGAGGTTGGCGTACTGGCCGGTTGTGGTGAGCATTTACTCTCGTTATGACCATTTCGAAAGCATGATGAATTATCATCGATTTAATGGCAATCCTTTGTCTTTGCAGGAGGTTGAGGCTGCGGGCATTGAGCCCCCAGAGTACCCCGAGACCCTCGAGTACACTAACGCGACCGGGAGGACGACGATCTCTGAGCTGCGTGACTTTGACGTGGCTGTGATGGATGCTGGCTTGGACGATTGGGAGCATCTGATTCGGAGGGTGAGCCACTAATTTGTATGATTTTTGTATAAGAACACATTTGATTGAACTTATCCAATTATTGAGAACTTCTTATTTAAAAATGCAGGTTGCGCCGTCTCGGTTTGTGGCGTTATGGAGGGTAGCCAACCGGCTGCGAGCTACTGCCGTCGAGGCACTTGTCGGCGGTCGAGGTTGCAGGTATGAACCTTTCGTCTACTTCATTTTTGAACTTTCTAACCTTTCTTATGATTGTTTGAAATGACAGACATGAGCCAATTGTTGCGTTTGCAGAGGGAACGCGAGCTGGAGCGAGAGCTGGCTCAGTCTCGGGAGGAGACGGCTCGCCTGCTGAGGGAGCTCGAGGTTCGTGACGCCGAGGTTGCTGCTCTCGAGGCGAGAGTTGCGGAGTTAGGCGACGACTGGCAGTAGTTTTTTTTTGTTTGTTTGTTTGTTTTGTTTGTTGGCTGTATCTTGCACATTTGTACATTTTAGGATCCACATTTTGGACATTTTGGATTTTGCTTGAGGCTCGAGCCCCCAGTTTGTTGTACATATCCCTCTTTTGGTTGTATATATGACGGCCTGAGCGCCTTTGCTGCTGGGTTGCGTTGTTTGTACCTGCAGGTTAGCTTTGAACAGGTTTGGTAGATGACGGTTTACGCCGTCATGCTGCCGAAATTTACATAGAAATTCACATAAAATATACATTTGTATATATGGCCTAAATTAGCGCAAAACGAATTACTCAAAAGTGCAAAAATGCAAAAAAAATTGTCGGAAATGACCGTACGGTAGGGAGGGTTACCCTCAAAAAAATGAAAAAATAGAAACCTATAAGTTAGAAATGTAATGCAGGACGGGAGTGGAATGATTCCCCAAAAGAGAAAAATAAAAAGAAATATATAAGTTTGAAATAAATTACATTAAATTGAAAAAAAAAAGAAAAAATAGAAAGAAATATATAAGTGTGCTAAAATGACGAAAATGACGATATTGCCTCGAAATGCGTGCCCGTGGAATTAGGAAACACGAATTATGTTAACTTTGACGTATTTACCAAAATAATAACCCGTATGAATAGGAAATTATTCGCTAAGGAATTTAGGAAAGATCCAACGCGGAAAATCACAGAGACGTTGCTGAGGAAGAGGCGCAGCAGGAGCTGCGTCCCTTTGAAGAGGCGCAGCAGGTGCTGCGCCTGTTTCCCGATGTATCCGTCCTGGCGGATTTTAGAAAACAAATTTTAGCATAAATAGAAACGTCGATAGAGGTTTTATTCACACAATTCTTCCGTCTCTTCCATCGTCTTATTACATAAATCTCTCAAAATAAACATTCATCATGAATACTTTAGAGGTTCGTCTAAAAGAGTGGACCAATGAGTTTTCCAGCGTGGAGAAGTATGACATGGGTGCTTATAATCTTGGATCATTACTGAGTTTGAAGCTTATCAAGGTGGTCAAACCATTCCTAGATGCTTGTCTTGATTATTGGGACCCGAATTATCACGTTTTTGCCTTCCCTGGAGGTGACATTTGCCCATTTCCTGAAGAAGTTGCTGCGATCGGTGGGTGGGACCCAGAACACTTGCCTGCTATTCCTTCTACTTCACAAGGGTATAAGAACAAATTTAAAGACTTGCTTGGGTTGACAAGAATTGAGGTGGACCGTCTAGTGACCTCGAAAGGAGTGCGAATGCTGGACTTTATTGACCGATTCATTAACAAGGCCGACCCCACCATCTCATATGTTGCTAGGCGAAGGGCATTTGGATTTTGCTTGTTACATGTATATGTCTTCCAAGGGCATGTTGATGAGGATTTGAGAGGTGATCCCCGTTTTCTGAGCCTAGTTGAGCAAATGGAACTGCGCAGGAGCCCAACCTGTTTATGTTTAGGAGAGATCCTATTGGGTTTGGATAACAGGAAAGCCAACCGTGACCTACCTTATTTGGGAAGTCCCATTATCTTGCAGGTAAGAGAATAAGGAATTTCTTCTCTTTTTTTCTTGTTTTCGTTTTCTTCTTTTTTCGTTTTTTTTTTGTTTTTTTTTTTTTCGTTTTTTTTTCTAACACCTGCTTTTTGGTAGGTTTGGCTTATGGAGCGTCTTCGATTGATTGAGCCCCCAGTTAATGTTCCAGCCTATCATGCTCGCTTAATTGCTTTGAGGACTAGGCTCTACATGGTGGACTTCACTCGAGTCTGCAATTATTGGGAAAACAAATTGAAGAGTGATGATGGCCCCTTGATTAGATGGATCGTACCATGGTGGCATCTCAAATCATCACCGAGTATCTTCCTTGGATCCTACCCGATCCGTGCGCATTCCTGGCTTGGAATTCATGGTATGCATCTTCCCGGAGAGCCCGATGAGACAGTTGGATCAAGGCACAATCCCGAAGCTTGACACTCGTCCCTGAGAATGCCGTGGCGCTTACTACTGAGAGTCGAAGGGAGTGGGCCATTAAATGGGCTCAAAGAAACGTATGGTTCTTGAACTCTTCTGTTAGTGCCTTATGGGTGTCGGACTCCTATCTGCGGTGGAGGAAAGCTACTACTCCGGAGGAGCGTGAGAGATTGGGGAAGCGCGAGACCGTTAACTACAAGGTGCGCGAGGTGGAAAAGGAGAAAAAGAAGCATCTGACTGAGGGAGAGGAAGAAGCCGGGTTTCGAGTTGTTCATCCTTCGAAGAAACCGAAGACCTCTCCTGCCGTGGACAAAGTGATTGACAAGAATGGGAAGGCTAGACCCCGAGAAAGACCGTTGGTGATTAGGTCCGAAGTGGCGCAAGAGCGTCCGGCTCGAGGTCGGGACAAGAAATATGACAAAAATGACAAGGGCAAAGGGAAAATGGAGGAATAGCCCAAGTCTTTACTATTATTTATTATTATTACTGTAATAAGAAGGTGGGGTTTTTAAAATCCTAGCCTATTTTTTTGTTTATCTTTAGCATTATTATTATGTAACGTACTATTATTATTATTAGAAAATTAATGAAATAAAGGAGGTTAATTGGTTATGAAACCGTTGTGATTTTCTATTTATTATTCTTGTCGAATTCCAAATGCAACCGCAAATGTCCTTCTGTTTACATTTAAAAATTAATGGGTTGTATCCTGCGAGGGATTGCCTACGTATTCATTTAAAAAAATGAAATCAAACCCTTGCACGTAGTTCGAGTAAATGTAAAAGAATAATTGTTCTAAGAAAGAGCTTGTAATGAACTTAGAAGATAAGCATGAGCTTTTTACTTACTCTTAAGGTGCAATTTAGTTTATTTGATGATATGAGGATGACAGATTGTCAAAATGCAAGAGCAAGGTGACATTAGCTTTTTTTTCAGCTTGGCCAGGGGCCGTTTATTTAGTGCCACAAGAGCGACACGTGAGGTTACGCGAGGCGCGTTTTTGTTCCTATTCTAGGCATAATACCGCTTTAGTTGGTCAAGGTTCGTCGGGTTGGTAAATTCTTTCCCATCTAGGTCTGTGATTCTAACCGCACCCCCTGGAAGTATGGACTTGACTAGAAATGGCCCAGCCCAATTAGGTTTGAATTTTCCTCGTGGATCGACAGGTAAAAGAGCTCTAATTGACTTGAGTACTAAGTCTCCTTCCTTGATGTTCCTTGGCTTGACCCTTTTGTTGAAGGCTCGTTTGATACGTGCTTGATATGTTTGTACATTATGTAATGCGCGTAGCCTACGTTCATCCAGGAGGATGAGTTCTTCATATCTATCCCTCTTCCAATCGGCTTCTGGGATTTGGCTCTCGAGTAAGATACGCAATGATGGTATTTCTAACTCGACTGGTTGTACAGCTTCCATGCCGTAGGTCAAATAGAAAGGGGTGGCCCTAGTGGGCGTCCTAACAGATGTACGATATCCCCACAAAGCAAAGGGTATCTTGCTTGGCCAATCTCGATAGTTGTCGATCATTTTCTTGAGAATTGTGACAACGTTCTTGTTTGCCGTTTCTACCGCGCCATTAGTCTGTGGTCTATATGGCGAAGAGTGGTGATGCCTAATTTTGTACTTGGCTAGCAATTGCTCAGTCTCAGCTTGGAAGTGTGATCCATTATCACTAATGATCTCATGCGGGCAACCGTATCGACAGATGATGTTGTTTTGTATGAATTTTGCTACATTTTTAGCCGTGAGACTAGTATAGGAAGCCGCTTCTACCCATTTGGTGAAATAGTCAATTGCCACTAGGATGAAACAGTGACCTCCTGTTCCGGCTGGAGTTATCTTCCCGATTATATCAATTCCCCAGGCAGAAAATGGCCAAGGAGATGTCATCGTATAGAGCAATGAAGGAGGGACATGCTGTACATTCCCGAAGATTTGGCAGTTGTGGCAATGTCTTATGTATTTGATGCAATCGGATTCCATTGTAGTCCAATAATACCCCAAACGTGTGATTTTCTTTGCCATCATGGGCCCACTCATGTGAGGACCGCATTCTCCATCATGGACCTCTTCCATCACTTTCCGTGCCTGTGAATGATCAAGGCAACGTAGGATTACACCAAGAGGTGTTCTTTTGTATAACTCTCCTTGCATGAGAACGTATTGGGAAGCTAGTAGGCGTTTAGCACGTTGTCCCCTTTTGTCCATATCTGGTGGATAGGTACCGTTGAGCTTGAAATTTAGGATTGCTTGGAACCAAGGTTCCTCTGTGATTTCCTCTTCATCGGTAATTTGGTGGACGTAAGCTGGCTCTGATCGTCGTTCGATGCATAAAGGCATTTCCACCATGTCATCTGGCATATTAATCAAAGATGCAAGTTTTGCAAGAGCATCTGCAAATTGATTTTCTTCTCGAGGTAGGTGTAGATAGGTCATGTGATCAAAGAATTGGGCAACTTGGTCTATTCTGGCTTGATAAGGTGCTAAGCTTTTGCTTCGGATTTTCCAAGATCCCGTAACTTGATTGATGACCAGGGACGAATCCCCATGCACTCGGAGGTTTTTAATGCCTAAGCTCACTGTCGCTTGTAGTCCAATGAGACATGCTTCGTATTCTGCAGCATTATTTGTCACCTTGAAGTCGAGTTTGACAGAGATCGGTGTATGCTCGCCTTCAGGAGAAATGAGCAACACTCCTATTCCAAATCCTCTTAAGTTTGATGCTCCATCAAAGTAAAGGTCCTAGGAGTCTACATCGGTTTGGAGTATATCCTCGTCTGGAAATGACCAAGTATCTATTGTTTGTGCATCATTGATGGGATTTTCTGCAAAGAATTCGGTAACGGCGCGCCCTTTTATAACTTTCAGAGGCACGTATTTGAGATCGAACTCTGAGAGCATCAAGGTCCATCTTGCTAGGCGTCCGTTGAGGACGGGTTTCTCGAAGAGGTATTTGATAGGATCCATTTTGGAGTATGTTTTGACGGAGTAGCTAAGCATGTAATGACGTAGCTTCTTCGTTGCCCACACAAGAGCGAGGCATGTCTTTTCGAGTTGTGAATACTTGCACTCGTACTCAAGGAACTTCTTACTAAGGTAGTAGATAGCCCTTTCTTCCTTTCCTACGGTTTGAGCTAGCATGGCGTCCATGGCTGTTTCGGTTACTGTGAGATATAAACCAAGAGGTTGATCTCGTTGAGGTGGCATGAGCACTGGTGGTTTATCTAATTTATCTAATATCTCCTTGATTCGGTCGAATGCCTTTTGACAGTCATCATCCCACATGGTGTGATCTGTTTTCTTGAGCTTTTTGAAGATAGGTTCACAGATCATAGTGAGTTTCGATATGAATCGACTTATATATTGCACTTTTCTCAGGAATCCTCTGACTTCTTTTTCCGTTTGAGGTTGTGGCATTTCGATCAGAGCTTTGATCTTGGAAGGGTCTATTTCTATACCTCTTTGGCTAACGACGTATCCCAGGAGTTTGCCAGATGTTACTCCGAATGCGCACTTCTGAGGATTGAGCCTCATGTTGTACTTTCGTAGCCTTGAGAAGAATTTGCGAAGGTTCGCAATATGCCCCTCTCTATCCCTGGACTTGATAATCATGTCGTCTACGTATACCTCAACTTCTTTATGCATCATGTCATGTAGGAGTGTAGTTGCGGTGCGTTGATATGTAGCTCCGGCGTTGATTAACCCAAACGGCATGACCGTATAGCAATAGGTTCCCCATTGAGTGACAAAGGCGGTCTTATGCATGTCTTCTATGGCCATCTTGATTTGGTTGTAACCCGCGTACCCATCCATGAAGGATAGTAACGCGTGATCTGCGGTATTGTCCACCAATATGTCGATATGTGGTAGAGGAAAGTCATCTTTAGGACTTACTTTGTTTAAGTCTCTAAAATCAACACAAACACGGATTCTCCCATCCTTTTTGGGTACGGGTACTATGGTGGCTACCCAGTCAGAGTACTCGGAAACTTTGATGAACCCGGCTTTGAATTGCTTATCGACTTCTTCCTTAATCTTGAGAGCCCATTCTGTCCTCATTCGACGGAGCTTCTGTTTCACGGGCTTGAAACCTGGCTTAATTGGGATTCTATGTTCGGCGATATTCCTGTCGATCCCTGGCATGTCTTTTTAGGACCAAGCGAAAACGTCTTTGAATTCGTTTAGGAGGTCTATGAAACTGGCCCTTTCGGCAGGGCTCAAGGTAGTCCCTATCCTAAGTTCTTGGGGTTCTAGTTCGGTTCCTACATTGATGGGTTCGGTGTTCTCTATTACTGATCCCCCTTCCCCCTCTTGTAGTATTTCCTTGGCTATGTAGGATGGTATCTCAATTGAGTCTGGGTCTGGGTCATCCTCAGTATCATCGTAAACAGAATTGCATTCAAGATAACACAAAGAGTAAGCAGAACCTGATTTATTCATATTAAAGTTTGAGAAAAGTTGAAACAAAGAAGCCATCTGATCTGTGGTCAGCGGCGGTAAAGGAACAGTTGTTGGGACATTTCCCGAACTACCGTTACTATTTAAGGCTAAGCTAGGAGAAACAAAGGGAATGGGGATGACGACAGGAGGAGACTCCCTAGTAACTTCTCTAGACTCCGACTCTGACTCCGACTCTGACTCTGACTCCGACTCTGACTCGAATTCATCGTCTTCTGGTTCTCCCTTGAACATCTCTCCTTCTCTAGTGGTGAGCTTGAAGAGTCTTCCTTGATTGTTGGTCCACTTGATTGATTGTCTCCATCCTTTCTGCTGGTTCGCGTTTGTTTCTGTGATTAACGCGGTAGGGTTGAAGTGATCGTCTTGAAGTATCATGGTAATGATCTCATCCTGCGCGGCTCTAACAAATCGATCTTCTCCAAATAGTAGACTAACAGCTTGTTCGTCTAAGCAAGGTGCTTGACGAGCCTTGACGGTAGGAACCGTTTCTGGAGGAATGAAGTAGCAATCGTGAAAGATCTCGATTCCGGCTAGCTTCCTTCCGAGATAGTGCCAAGGTTCGGGAAATCCGTGAAAGAGTTCTTGACTTCCTTCCCTAACGAAGTATCCATTTAGGGTAGGTATATATGGTCGCATTTGGACTCCTACGTGCTTACGGCTTTGAACTTGAGCGAGCATCTCGAGAACTTCCTCTTTAGTGGGTTTGTATCCTAGTCCAAGTGGTATTCTTTTTGAGTTGCCTTCCTTGTAGGGTGCGAAGGTGTTTCTTCGGGCAGGGTTCAAAGGCATTCCCGGGAAGTATCCCTGGGATTTGAGTATGTGGTTGACCACCAAGTTGGAGTAGGGATCGTAGTGTAGGGGTGCCAACTCACTTTCTATGACACTTATGCTTTGAAAGCCCCCAAGTTCATATACTGGATCCGCAAGGACTTGATTATTTGACTTCTTTTCGATTATTGCCTTGATGGGCGACGAAGTGATCGTCACCACTTTGCCATTTAGTGGAATTTTGATCTTTTGGTGAAGGGTGGATGTTACTGCTTTGGAAGCGTGAATCCAAGGTCTTCCCAGAAGTATGTTGAAGGAAGCTTCAATGTCCACTATTTGGAAGTTAACCTTTCGCTTAATTGGCCCGGTGGCTATTGTTAGGTTAATGAGTCCTACTACCTTTCGTCGTGTACCATCATATGCGCGGACACCTTGATTGGTAGGGGTCCAATCCGACTCTTTCATGCCTAGTTTGTATGCTGTTTTCAAGGGTATGACGTTGACCGCGGAACTATCATCTACTAAGGTCATTGGCACATTCTTCTTTAAGCAAACGAGAGTGATGTGAAGAGCCAAGTTGTGACTAGCGCCAAAGGGTGGCAAATCTTCATCTGAGAAAGTAATAGGATTACTTAGCTTCGGTGATTCTTGGAAGACCAAGTTGACTACATCGTCGGGTGTGGAGTTATGTGCTACGTTTAGTTTGGCCAAAGCTTGCAGTAAAGCTTGGCGATGTGGGAATGAACTTGTTACTAGTTGCCAGACTGAAAGATCAGCCTTTGTCTTCTGTAATTGCTTTAGCAAATGATCAGTAGAGTCATCTACGTTATCATTTGGTGTGATAACGTTGGTTGGACCATTTTGAGTAGTACTTTGATATGGACGCCCCGAACGAGTTAGGTGGTCTAAATCTTGGTCTTCACCATTTTGGGCTATTTCCTTGACTAGGGAGTGTTCAATGAGATACTCGTCCTCATCATCATCGGCCCATACTCCATTGACTGTAGCTAGTTCCCTCATTCTCATGATCTCGTCCTCTAATTGTGTAATTTGGTCGATTAGTTTATCAACCACGGCGACTACTTCTTGCATAGTAGCATTTTGGGAGAAAATTAGTGGCGCATGTTCTTTAGGTGTTGCATTGGGGTCATGTAAAGTTGTCACCACATTTTCCAATTCCGAAACTTGCCTATCCACACTCCTTGCCCATGCGATGAAGTCGGTAATGGTAGGGGAAAAGGTAGAGTAGAACCCTTCATTCTCAATCGCGTGGATCTCATCTTCGACTGGGGAAATGAGGTGTGAACAATCTAAGGTAGATTCTTCACTTGTGATCACTAGAATTCCAAGAGGATTCTGAGTGTTGTTGGGCTTACCTCCCGGCGGTATTGGTAGTCGACCATCCTCAATCATGTCTTGAAGCACATTTTTCAATATGTAGCATTTTTCTGTGTCACGTCCCTTACCCCTATGATATTCGCAGATGAATTCTCGTCCCGTAACTTGGATTTCTTTTTCGGTTCGGGTGTAGGGCCTATGGGTTGGAGTTTGCCTTGTTTCATCAACCTTTTTAGAGCATTGGAGTAAGTGTCCCCAAGATTTGTAAATTTCCTCGGTGGGGTACTCTTCTTGGATGGCTCGAGGAGGTTAACTTCATAGGTCTTGCTAGTGGAGCCGTAAGAACGACTTGTTGAGCCTTGATATCCTCGGCCTACCGTTTTGGACAAGAGCCCTTTACGGATGTCATCTTCGATCCTTGTTCCTAGTACGGTTAAATCTTTGAAAGTTTTGATGTTTTGGTACCTCAAATGATTTGCATAGATGGGTTTTAGGTTCTCCACGAACTTCTCCACGAGGGTAGCTTCGTCTGGGCGTTCAACTAGTTGGGTACTAGTCTTCCTCCACCTACTTAGGAAGTCGGTGAAACCTTCTTTGTCATTTTGGGTAAGAACCTCTAAAGTGCGCATGTTGACTTGGATCTCAGCATTATCCGCATATTGCTTAGCAAACTCGATCGCGGCATCTTCCCAAGTAGCGATCTTCTTATGTTCTAGAGAGTAGAACCATTGCTTTGGGATGGTGTCAAGAGATGAAGGAAAGATCCTTAAGAACATCTCGGGTTTGATGCCTTTGATAGACATGTAGTCCTTGAAAGCACGGATGTGATTCAAAGGGTTTTCGTGCCCCTTAAATCTAGGGATATCCGTCATGTTGAAGTTGGTTGGCAACTTGGAACTCACGGCCTCATACTTACGGTTATTTTCCCTATAAATGTCATCCCCTTTGAGATACATCAATTGTTCCTCCAAATATTGGAATCGTTTCTCAGCTGCAGTCATTCCTATGGGAGGGTTTTCTTCCCCGAAGGTGTTAACAAAGCCATCATCTACTTCACTTTCCCGAGGAGGCAGCCTCGTTTCTACGGTATAAATTCGGCCTTCGATTGTATCGAGGCGGTCGTGCACTTGATCTTGAGTAACTTGGAGGCGAGCTAGCGCGGTTAGGATTTGATCATTACCATTCTGGGGTTGGTCGGTGCTTACTTCGCTTATTTCAGGCATCTTGGAAACTGGGTAAGAGATCGATGATGAATCAAAACACGATCGACCATTCTAACACACTTACTAAGGGAGAAATGTTTTGACTTGGGAAGTGGGTGTGTGCCACTTGTGTCAAGTGAGTTTTGAAAATATGACAAACTTTGAAAATGTGTGTCCTAGTCAACTATAGTGTAGTTGTAGGAGTGGACTCGAAGTGAGGTTTTGAAATGGGCTTGGGCCTGGAATTTTGACTCGACAAATGGACAGAATTTTGACTCGGTTTTGCGCTAATCATTGGCTTTTTCGAAATTTACATTTTAAAGGGATTTTGATTCTACAAAAATCGTCATGGTTTTGTTTAGAAATGGTGATCACGCAAGGTACAAACATTTATGCAGGCATTATAACGGGATGCTGAGTGCATTTAAAAGGGTTTTGGTTTAAAGGGTGGGTTGCCATACCGAACAATCAAACCCGAAGTCTGTGGAGAGGCTCGTACCAAACAAGAGTAAGGCCGATTCCTAGTCCATTTCCTCAAGTAGTGAAAGTCCTTGATACAAACAAGAATAAGTACCATGGTATGGATGACGTCAATCGCTATCCATCCTTAGGCCCAAATAAGAATTAGGACCGTTTAGACGGGACAATTGGTCGAATGGGTTGGGTTGGGTCTAGGAAGGCCGAATGAAACGATCGAGGAAGACCGAGTTATAAAAACCGACAATTGTCTTGTACAAACTATTCCCTAACCTTGTTCAAGTTTCACCCTTTTGGCTACACGTAAGTGTATGATCCCCAGCGGAGTCGCCAAACTGTGGACGCGGGCCCACGGGGGCGCTTGGGAAACAAGCGTTTGCATTTGTGGAGTCGCCACCAATTTATTGTGGAAAATTAGAAACCGTTCGAATACCTCGTGCCATGTCAAGACACAAAGTAGTGGATGCCAATGAACACGGATGTTCACAGAGATCTGGAGTAAGGGGTGAAGGTACGTATTAGGAAGCTCTTTTGATCGAACACCTAATCCCGCCCGCCTCGATAGCGGCCTCTACTAATGATTAGGGAAAATCGTCTATACTCGATATATTGTCGATTATATGCATGCAATGCAACATCCAAGTTTTAATCCTAACATGTGAGAAATTAACTAAGTCGGTGAACAATTAATTTAACATACAATAAATGTCAAAGTAGAAATTTAGATTCAATTACATGTGAAGACATACAAGCAATGCGATAAAAGAAATATAACAATACAATAATGAAAATTACAATAATTACAACGGATTAATGATTTATGTCGAAAATACCTTTAAAACGGATAATTTGGGAAAGAATAAACAAACGAATTAACGAACAGGAATTAAGCGATAATACGAACGCCAATTAATTGAATACGTAAACTAATTAAACTAGGTCAAGGGAGAACGGAAGTTCAGAGACAGAAATCAACCTGGAACAGGCGCAGCAGTTGCTGCGTCTGTTCCAAGGCTGAGTTCTAGCTGTGAAGCCGGAACTGCAAATTGTTAGTATTCATGGGTGAATTTAATGATTGATTACGATATTCGACTCGGATGAAAGTGATTTAATACATTAATTACATGTGAATGAGTCATAAAACAATAAAACATGGACAAACCCAATGTAAACGAATTAATTACATGAATGAAAGATTGATTAGTGACATGAGTGAACTAATTAGGTTAAATATGACGAATTAATGAAGAACTAATGACGGATATGATAATAGACAAATGGAAATATATCAAAGATTGAATTCCAGAAACTCAATATGAAAGAATCGAATTTCTACAACCCGGATTGATTTTAATGATGAAAACCCGCGAATATTGGATTATAAGGGATTTAAGTCGGGATTTAACGATGAATTATATACTAACAGTGATTAATAATATGTAAAACTATTATGTAAACGAAACAAGAGCAAACAATGACGAAAGAAAACAAAGGAACGAAACTAACAGGGGACGGAGGAAGAAGAAAGGAAGCAGGAATTGCGGCAGCCTCACGAAGAGGCGCAGCAGGTGCTGCGTCCCTTCGAAGAGGCGCAACAGTTGCTGCGTCCTTTCTCGACGTCTGTCTCCTGATAATCCGTAAAAAGGGTTTTAAACATGGTTTTACAAATCGGTTTTAGAAGTACTTTCGACATAAACCTAATGATTACGAAAAGTAAATAACAATAATAAAAGAGAGATTTACACCCTCAGACTTACATGTTTGACGAAACGAGATGAACTAAGTTTATGCTTTAGTGATGCTCGACTCGAATGTAACGAAAGTGCCCTCGTAAGAGGAAAACGATTAAGAATAATTAAAGTTGATTATTGTGGAGTTGGTCAAATTGGTCGGTCATGCAAAACGAGGCTGGTACTTAGAAGGATCCGAGCTTACGTGGTCGAAAGTTCAAGCACGTAGACGCCAAAAAGTAAGAACGTGGTCTAGAATGTAAAGGAAGAAGAGAAGGGCGGACACTCGCGTGAGAAATATGAGGAGCGAAGGCTCCTATTTATACTAATCACGTGAAGGAATTAGGGTTTTCGAAGAGACTTTGGAAGTGAATCTCGAAAAGATATGAAAAGATACGAAAAATACGCAGAAAAGGACTTGGGAAGAGGCACAGCATGCACTGCGTCTCTTGGAAGAGGCGCATCAACTGCTGCGTCTGTTCCCAAGTGATTTCCTCCTGCGGAAGAAAGATTTCCGTGTTTAATTTATGGAATAACGGATTAATCTTATTTTCCTTAATATTTTGTACGAATATTACGGGAAATTCTTTACCAAAGATTAAAAGATTGTGAAATACGGAATAGAAATATCCGGAACATTCCAGAACATTCTGACTCGGGATTTTAGCGGTTATCAGAAAATGAAGACGGCTTTAGGCCCGGACTCCAAATGTACTCTAATTACTGTCAAAACGACCGTATCAGCGCGTAGATGACAATTAAGAGGTAGACAAAAGTATTTGAGCAATCACTTGACAATAAACTTACGAACTGTCACAAATCGTTCTGCGTACCAAACATGCGGCCCAATCATCACCGGGTGGTTTGCGGGAGGTGCAGAAATGAGGTATCTACAAGTATGAATCAAGAGAATGAAATTATCATCTTCCCAAGAAGGTGTCGTGACATGTAAATCTACTCATCAAATTCACCGTATCTTACCATACACATGTGAAACTCATAACATGCAAGAGTCTATCAACCACCATATCATTCATGTAATCACACAACATTTTCTATATCGTTCACCCTTGTTTATAACCACAACGTAGTGACCAACCGAGGCAATATGCACTAGTTTTGATATGAGGGCGCCTACTCACCCAAAACCGATCTCCTATTATACTCATGTCAGGTTGATTTTATTAAACACACCTAGGTTCAGTTTAGTTCATTCGTTTAGGTTCCAAAATCGAAGCTCTGATACCACTTTGTAACACCCCTTCTTACCTGGCCAAGGTAATTGGGAGATGTTACCTTCTCGGTTTCCCGAGGCGATGAAATCGGAGTTGCAATTAAGAAACGATGATTACAAATAAAGTGTTAGTGAATTACATAATTATAAATTAATAAATAAAACAATACAATTCATGGTTACTATACTAATCTAATCAATTAAGCTCGACTCAAATATCATCACGGCTCGTCTTTTCTCCCGCATGCTACCAAAACTAACTTGTAAACAACTACTCCCTATATGATCGGAAATATCATATAGATCGACTGATCCGGTCGAGGTTGTCACTCATCCAATCAAACACATTTATAATACTCAACAAACAACTAGTTAGCGGTAAGTCGAGGTCGATCCATGGGACGGTGTGCTTTGGGTTCTAAGTCTATCTATCTCAATTTGTGCTAGTGTCACAATTTGTTTGGGTTTGTAGTTGTGTTTAAACTAATGCAAGCAATATAGTAAAACAAGCAATAAAAGGAAAGATGTAAACAATTGATTAAAAGTGCTAGGATATCATGGGGTCATAGGGAATTCATGGTGTTGATCATACAAACATGTTTACAAAGTTGCAAGCAATTAATGTTGTAAAGGAACCGAGTTGGGTTATATCTTACGGTTCTTAGGAAGAGTTGGGTCCCGGAGCCGAATCGATTAGATTGTACAACACTTACAAGTCGACTTACTTTCCTCCTAATCTACTTCTATGCATGGTCTAACAAGACTCGAGTTGGTTTATATCTTACAAGTCAAGTTGAGTAGATAAGAGATGGTTGTAAATGCAAGGATTCATAGGCTTAGCATTTCATCAAACATAACATGTGCATAAAGTTGACATCACAACAAGCAAGCAATTTATTTATGAAAGCATATTAATTTAAGCATGAATCATTCCCCATGTTGGTTTCCCCTAATTACCCACTAATCCTAGCTAAAGAAACTACTCACTCATTATCAAGTTTAGCATGTTAACAAGGTTGTCAATCATATTAACAAGGTAAAACATGATGAACAAGTAAGAAAGATTAACAATAATTAAAACAAGGATTAAGAGAGTTATACCTATGGAGATTCCAAAACAATAATGCAATGAATAATAGAAGAAATTTGATGATTGATGGAAGGTTGTCAATCTCCTAATAATAACCCAATAATCTTCAATTACCCAATAATAAACTTGAATAATAAACTTGAACAATAATTATGGAAAGATTAATGTGTAATTTTGTGGAAAGATTGAGATTAATCTATTCTAATCTACTCCTAATCTAATCTAAAAGAATTTCCTCCTAAAAACCACACACTTGATTAATTTACAAAATGGGATATTTATAGTGGAAATTAGGTGGATGCATTTAGGGTTAACTAAGGCTAAAATAGTAATTACACTTTTTAATTGGAGCAGGGAGGAGCCGGTATTTTTCGAAGGAAGGGCTTCTTTCTTTGTAGCTTGGAGAAGACGAAATTATGCTGCGAAGGAATCCGGGCGTATTGGAATGAGGACGGGCGGATTCTGTCGGTGGAAGACGAGCAGATTCAAGAGAATCCGGGCGGATTCTGGTGGTGCAATCCGAGCGTCTTTGGAGGAAACCGCTCGGATTGTGCTGTGAGGAGACGGGCGGATTGTGGACAATCCGCTCGGATTGTTTCTCAGCAATAATCCTTCTTCTTTTCTTCACTTCCATTTTATTCTTATGGGATTGGTCTTTAGTCCTTGCTTCCTCTTCATACTAGTCCATCTAGTATCGTCAAGTAGCTTCCGAGGAAGTACGAAAGACGGGAATTTCCGCCTTATTATCTCCTTTTCTACAAAACATATGAAATGCGATAGAAAAGCAAATAAGAAGGTTTTGACGGATAAAATGGCCACGAAATGCTATAATATTATGCAAAATAGGCTCAATTAGGGAACTAAATGTGCGCAAATAATGTTCACATCAAATATCCCCAAACCGAACCTTTACTCGTCCCGAGTAAAGAGGTGACTAAAACTAGACCTTTATTTAAACTAACCTAATAACAAAACCGATATGAGATAATTAGCGGGTCTCACTCCGCCCCTTCAACTCACAACAAGACAACCATGAGGTAGGATGCTTTCTTGCAAGGCAAGGTGGGTCTTGCCAAAATGGCGACACATCCAAACATTAAAGCACACAAAATCAAATAATGGATGCATCTACAAAAGGAATAGCCACTTCCTCATCAAGTGGCGGAGGCACTAAAGAGGAACAAATTTAAGAGCATATAATCCTTCACAAATACTAGTTCAACAAATTACTAAGGCTAAGAGGATGGCACTAAATCACCTCCAAATGGTGTTAAACTAGACTACTTTCGTCCTCAATTTCCAAATGCTTTTGTCAAGGGTGATCGGATGGTGGTGGAATGATTTTGATAATATATACACGGACACTGTGGCAAATAATCTGTATACTTCCCTTAATTTAGAAGGGAAATAATTTGATAATATATACACGGACAATGTGGGAAATAATCTGTATACTTCCCTTAATTTAGAAGGATTATAACGATTTAACAATGATGATCATAGGTCATAAAATAAAATACATAAACAAAAGTAAAGGATTCAGAAATAACCTTTGGTCCTAGCAAATATGGCCTAAGAACAATATCAAAATTGATATTCGCCTATTAGTTGCACCCAAGACGATCTGAGATATGCCCTTCGATTATGCTAGAAATCGATCTAAAATTTTCTGTAAAATTTAGTTGTTTTTGTGTTTTGTGATGAGAGAGAGAGGCAAGGTCAAGAAAAGCATTAGGGTAGAAATAATTCTCTACCTTTCTTTTTTATGACCGCATCAAACTTGGAGTCAATTAGGAAAGTAAAAACTCTCCTAATTTTCGGCCAAGTAAACCGAAACAAGGAGTATTTCCTCCTTATTTTTGGTCTTTCCAAAAATATATAATATGTGTTGGATTGTCATCTAGTGAGGATCGAACCCATGACCTCTTGGTATGTGTACCCTCACTATTACCACTATGACACATTCAGCTTGTTGATATTAAATACAACTGATTATATTTAATTACGAATTAACAGATTAATGCGTCCAAGCTAACATTATATATATTTAATTAAATATAACTTATTATAATTAATTTACTTAATTGATTAATTGTCTCAACTTAATATTATTTAATTTTCATTAAATAATTATCTCATCAACACATTGACTAACTTTTTAGTCATTTTGGGCATCAATGTAATTATATTTCTATAACCACATTTCACAAACACGTCCTATAGGTGTGACCTTTAGGGACCAGTTGATCACCGCCATCGTATGATAATAACGTCAAACTTTCTAGCAAGCCAACCGTTATTAGGTAAACGTTAATCAATTGATTAAATATACGAAGTATACCCTTGTGAACCTGTAAGAGATTTACAAATGTTATCACACTAATTTGTGGAGGACACAAGCTCCAACAAACTCCCACTTGTCCTCACAAGTGTATGTGCGATAACCGATTCTCATATCCTTTAAAATTTCTCCAACTCAATGTAAAACAATTTGCAAATCCGAATTCACAAAGGTCGTATTTTACAAGCGATCAATATCAAGAGTGGTTTCCCCGACTAGAGAGTAACTTAACTGATAAACGAATCAACATTCGAGCATGGCCATGCATTTCAGTTACAACTCCTCGAGTGGCCCTGAGAAATAACTATACCTGATAAGGGTTGGATATTTTCCTCAACTCGAATCCTGCAGACGTAAGCACAGTATGAAATGACCCAGAAAAAATCTACTTAGCCCCATTTACGGTAGACCGTGAGAAAGAAACCAAAGTCACCCAAAAACTGCCTTAATCTCAAGAGACAGTCGATAGTCAAAAGAATCGACTCTAGGAACACAATGGATGTCCTATCCACGACCTGGTACCGAATGTTATTAAACATTTAGGACTCCATTACGTTGTCACAAAAAGTTGTCCTACGAGGTATCGTCATAATCTCGTATCTGTGATCGATCAGTCAACCGTTTGACTTATGGCTCGTTGAACCCACCAACAATCGACTGCACAATATAATAGCCGGAGTTATCAGCTCACATTGGCGATTACGGACCAAAACAAATATAATGTAATTCAGTTCACTTTGTGGCGTTCAATGTTGTCAGTACAATCCACATGAAAAACAAAATATTATATATAAAACGATGAAGTTATAAATAGTATATGAAAAAGATAATGTATCAAATCCATAATCAAGTACTACAACTCTGGAACATGTTTAATTCCCATGGAATTAACATGCCCTACATGCTTATCATAATTCAACGGTTTGGTGAGAGGATCCGCGATGTTATCATCCGTCGCGATCTTGTCAATCACTATCTCTTCTTGCTCCACGTAATCACGGATCAGGTGAGCCTTCCGAAGTACATGTCTAGATTTGTTGCTAGACTTTGGCTCCTTAGCCTGGAAGATGGCACCTCTATTGTCACAATAGATGGTGATCGGGTCATTCGAACTAGGAACTACCGAAAGCCCTTGTAAGAATTGACGCATCCATATCGCTTCCTTTGCTGCCTCCGAAGCGGCATAGTACTCGGATTCAGTTGTAGAATCTGCTACAACACTCTGTTTGGAACTCTTCCAGCTGACCGCAGCACCATTAAGAGTGAAGACGAACCCGGACTGAGATTTTGAATCATCTCGATCCGTTTGGAAGCTAGCATCTGCGTAACCGGTTGCGCATAACATAGTGTCGCCTCCATAAGTCAATACCCAATCCTTAGTCCTCCGTAGGTACTTGAGGATATTTTTGACTGCTATCCAGTGTGTTTCACCTGGAGTCTTTTGGTACCGACTCGTCATACTCAATGCATATGCCACGTCTGGACGTGTGCATAACATGGCATACATGATCGATCCTATTGCAGATGCATAAGGAACACGACTCATGCGTTCAATTCCTTCAGGCGTCGTGGGTGACTGAGACTTGCTCAACTGCATCCCAGTCGTCATAGGAAGGTTCCCCTTCTTGGATTTGTTCATGCTGAACCTCTCAAGAACCTTATCCAGATAAGACTCCTGACTAAGTGATAACGTCCGTCATGATCTATCTCGGTAGATACGGATTCCCAAAATACGCTGTGCCTCACCCAGATCTTTCATCTGGAAATGGTTCTTCAACCATTCTTTAACCGAAGATAAGAGAGGAATGTCATTCCCAATCAAGAGTATGTCATCGACATACAATATCAAGAATACAATCTTCCTCCCACTCGACTTGATATATAAGCATGGTTCCTCGACCGATCGAGTGAAACCATACTCTTTTATCACTTGGTCGAAACGATGATTCCAACTCCGAGAAGCTTGCTTAAGTCCATAAATGGAACGCTTAAGCTTGCATACTTTCTTAGGATGTTTAGGATCTATGAAACCTTCGGGTTGCACCATGTACAACTCTTCCTCTAAATAACCGTTTAAGAAGGCGGTTTTCACGTCCATTTGCCAAATCTCATAATCATGGAATGCGGCAATCGCTAAGATTATCCGAATGGAACGTAGCATGACTACAGGTGCAAAAATCTCATCATAATGCAATCCTTGCACTTGAGTGAAACCTTTTGCCACAAGTCGTGCCTTATAGATATCTGGTTGCGCGTCTACAAAACGCTTTATTTTGTAAAGCCATTTGCACTGTAGAGGTTTTACCTTATTAGGTAAATCAACTAGATCCCATACGTTATTCTCATACATGGAGTCCATCTCGGATAGCATGGCTTCGAGCCATAACTTTGAGTCGGAACAGGCCATAGCACCTTTATAGGTTGCGGGTTCATTACTTTCTAGAAGTAAAACGTCATTCTCCTCGACCATACCAATGTATCTGTCCGGAGGATGAGAGTCTCTACCCGACCTCCTAGGTTCCTCAGGAATATTAACCGTATCATCAGTTGGAGGTACAGCTTCCTCCATCTGTTCCTCGGTTGTTGGTTCTGGAATCTCCGACAGCTCGAAGATTCTATTACTCGACTTGTTCTCAAGAAATTCTCTCTAAGAACGTCGCACTAGCCGCAACAAAAACTCGATGTTCGGTAGGCGAATAGAAGTAATGACCAAATGTTCCTTTTGGATAACCTATAAAGTATGTCTTGACCGATCGCGGGCCGAGCTTATCCTCGTGTCTCCACTTGACATAAGCCTCGCAGCCCCAAACCCGAATAAAGGACAAGTTGGTACTTGTTCCCTTCCACATTTCATATGGAGTCTTGTCGACGACTTTAGTCGGACTTCGGTTAAGTATAAGAGCAGCTGACAAAAGAGCATAACCCCATAATGAATCAGGCACTACGGTGTGACTCATCATGGATCGAACCATATCAAGTAAGGTTCGATTTCTTCGTTCGGACACACCATTCAATTGAGGTGTTCCAGGTGGAGTTAACTGCAAAACGATTCCACAGTCTTTCAGGTGTTGATCAAACTCATTTGAAAGATATTCTCCACCACGATCTGAACGGAGTGCTTTAATCTTTCTACCCAGTTGGTTCTGTACCCTATTCTGGTATTCCTTGAATTTCTCAAAGGACTCACTTTTATGCTTCATTAAGTATACATATCCGTATCTACTCAAATCGTCCGTGAAAGTGATAAAATATCTATAGCCATCTCTAGCGGTAATTGACATAGGTCCACATACGTCCGTATGTATGAGTCCTAATAGATCACTAGCGCGCATTCCAACACCTTTGAAGGAAATTCGAGTCATCTTGCCAATGAGACCTGATTCACACGTGCCATATGCAGAAAATCCGAATGAGGGAATAGTCCCATTATCGACGAGTTTCTTTACGCGTTTCTCATTTATGTGTCCCATTCGACAATGCCATAGATAGGTTTGATCTTTGTCACCAACCTTTAATTTCTTATTATTCATGTGTAATATTTCCGTGGTTTGATCTAAGATATAAATTCCATTCATGGAAACTGCTTTGCCATAAAACATTTCATTAAAAGAGAAAATACAACTATTATCCTTTATTGAAAATGTAAAACCGTCTTTAGCAAGTACGGAAACAGAAATAATATTCTTAGATAAACTGGGTACATAGTAACAGTAATTTAAAGATAACTCAAAACCACTAGGGAGTTGGATTACATATGTTCCCTTCGAGGCAGCAACAACTCGTGCTCCATTCCCGACTCGCAGGTCCACATCACCTTTTTCGAGAGGTATGATGTTCTTTAGGCCCTGCAAATGATTACATGAGATGAGAACCACAACCAAGTATCTAGTACCCAAGTTCCGAAACTTGCATGGTTAATCTCAATCATATGAATATAAGATGACATACCAACAGGAACGACGCGGCCTGCCTTGATGTCCTCACGGTAGACGGGACAGTTCCTCCTCCAATGTCCAGTCTTGTGACAATGGTGGCACTCTATGTCACCGCCCTTGCTCTTTGTCTTGCCCTGTGAGCCACTAGTCTCACTAGGTGCACTCTTACCGTTTCCTGGCTTCTTAAACTTTGGCTTACCTACAGCTAGGTCGCCATGAGCCTTGCCCTTACCTTTACCTTTGTAAATCGTGAGAACATCCTGCTTCATGCTCCCACTCAATTTCATATCCTTCTCGCTCTGTACGAGGAGAGAGTGTAGCTCATGAGGACTCTTTTTCTAGTCATTCATATAGTAGTTCGCCCTGAAAAGGGCAAAACCATCGTGAAGAGAATGAAGCATTCGGTCAATGACAATGCTCTCACTGGTTTTACAATTCAGTGACTCCAGCTTCTCGACATTCTCAATCATGTGAAGAATGTGTGGGCTAACCGGTTGGCCCTTCTGGAGTTTCGCATCAAAGAAGCGACAGGTATGCTCATATGTAACGATTCTCGTTGCCTTTGAGAACTCATTAGTGAGCGTGGTGAAAATCTTGTTTGCACCTTGGGCAATGAAGCGTCTCTGCAAATTAGTTTCCATTGCAAAGATGAGTACGTTCTTTATCGCACCCGCTTCCATAACGAAGTCACTATAAGCGAATGACTCGTCGGCTCGCATTTGGGCACAGGTTGACCGGTATTGCCTCGATTAAATACCCGAGCTTACCGTCGCGATGGGGCATTCCGTAGTGCCGCCTCCCGTCCGCAAAATTGGACCCATCATTCTTGATCGAGTGGTGATTCATTTGGTCCATGAACATTTTTAGCCAGGACGAACGATCTAGTGTGGCACTAGGCATTGGGATTGCGTTATTTCCAGCCATTTGTTGTAACAGTATTATTGATAATAAACGTGTTCTACACTGCGAAAGAAGAATAAAATAATAAGCATGTGCATCGTTTTTATTTTAAGTCTAATGAACTAATCTCATAACGCGAAGACTCAAAAACATTTATACAATTGACCTCCCTCAAGAATTATATAAATGACCCCAAGACTCAATTCTCTGTAAATTGATAAGCTAACCTTTTAGCTAATTCTACCGTTAGAATTCTTGGTCGTTAAATTTCTGTAAATACTATCTTTAGTCCATCATAATCACGAGAAACTCTTCGGACTACGATGTTGAGGTAAACTAAGTCAACACAACTACTTACCCAACGTAGAAGGGGTCATATTAGGCCTACCGACGAAGAAGGGATTCATAGATGTTTGCCCTTATAAAGACTAATCTCAATTTCCGTTTTAGAGGAAGATCCCATCAACTTTTTAATTCATTTTAAGTGAACTATAATCTAGCATGCGAGAATGATTTAAACTAAAGTGATGGCTTATAGACTGTGACATCTGCATGTCCATGAAAACTAACATACAACTATATGAGTCAATTTCCATGCATTTTAGTAGTAGGTGGTTTGGTTTTAGGCGGAATATGATGCAATTACTAACATGTGAATGAAAAGCAATAAAAATAAAAAACGTAAAAAAAACAGTAAAAGTCCTAGTGTGGCCTATCCTATCAAAATGAACAATAAATACAAGTTTGGAATCCATCCTCGGACCCGAGAAGCTTGTCTTGATGTTCCATCTTGATCCATGTAGCGGGAGTGAGCTTGAATCTTCATCTTTAGTCTTCTTTGAAATTACAATAAATAAAATTACATAATTGACCTATTAATTACATTCTAATTTCAAAAACCCAAAACTAAAATAAAGGAGATTCGAGATCTCATAATTACATAAGAAATCATGTTTCCTTCATTACGAAAACATAATTTGACTAAGGCCACACTAAGTATTACAAATTACAACCGATTGCAAAAATAAATACGTAAATAAAATTCATTCATTCGATTCATTCAACAAAATTAAAAGCATCAACTAAAATAAATTAAACATACATAACACAATTCCTTAATTATGTTGATTAATTTATCCAAACCACCTATTTAAATTAAATTAAGTGACAATTCCGCAATTTAATCACATTAATTTCATTTCAATCCATATTAAACTTGTAATATGAATTCTATCCGTCAAAATTTTAAACCGCTTTAAAATAACTCGGTATCTTTAAATTGTGAACGGATTCACAATAACTAATTGGCCAAAATTAAAAAAAAAAAACAAAAACCAATTAAAATTGGTCTCGGCTAAAAAAAACGAATTTTTTTTTTTTTTTTTTTTTTAATATTTTTCAGCTGTCACGGCTGAATTTAAAAAAAACAGCCCCTTTACTTTTTTTATTCGGTAAATAGGAAAAATAAGGAAAAACTTTCCATAAATATTTTTTTTTCTCTTTCTTTTTCGGCAAAAAGGCAATAAAAAAAACTTTCATTTTTTTTCTTATCTCGGTTTACCAAAAAAAACAAAATTAAAATAAAGTTTTTTTTTTTCGGTAAACCCTAAAAAAACGGCCTCTTTTTTTTTCTTTTTGCGGCAATATGCCCTAAAACAAGATTTGATGACTAAATTGTTTACCTTTTCTATTAGAACATGATTAGCATATGAAATAATAAACATGATCAATTTATATGCCAAAAACTATATAGCAAAAACAATCTTTTTATCATAAACATGACGATTCCATTTATTTTAACTTAATCTACATTAAATCAAAAACTACCAATTCTTCATATGATAATTTTAACTGATTATAAACTATAATATGAAAAATAGAATGGAAAAATATCATCAAACAGAAAGAAAAAAAAACGGCACAAATAAAATTTTCGAACCACAAAAAAAATTCGAAACCCTAAATTTTTTTTTCGAAAATCCAATTGTTCACATACAAATTTTATGAAAATCATCAAAATTAAAAAACGTAGCCTATAGCTCTGATACCACTTGTGGGAAATAATCTGTATACTTCCCTTAATTTAGAAGGATTATAACGATTTAACAATGATGATCATAGGTCATAAAATAAAATACATAAACAAAAGTAAAGGATTCAGAAATAACCTTTGGTCCTAGCAAATATGGCCTAAGAACAATATCAAAATTGATATTCGCCTATTAGTTGCACCCAAGACGATCTGAGATATGCCCTTCGATTATGCTAGAAATCGATCTAAAATTTTCTGTAAAATTTAGTTGTTTTTGTGTTTTGTGATGAGAGAGAGAGAGGCAAGGTCAAGAAAAAGCATTAGAGTAGAAATAATTCTCTACCTTTCTTTTTATACAGACCGAAACTTGGAGTCAATTAGGAAAGTAAAAACTCTCCTAATTTTCGGCCAAGTAAACCGAAACAAGGAGTATTTCCTCCTTATTTTTGGTCTTTCCAAAAATATATAATATGTGTTGGATTGTCATCTAGTGAGGATCGAACCCATGACCTTTTGGTATGTGTACCCTCACTATTACCACTATGACACATTCAGCTTGTTGATATTAAATACAACTGATTATATTTAATTACGAATTAACAGATTAATTCGTCCAAGCTAACATTATATATATTTAATTAAATATATTTTATTATAATTAATTTACGAATTGACAGTTAATTCGTCTCCACTTAATATTATTTAATTTTCATTAAATAATTATCTCATCAACACATTGACTAACTTTTTAGTCATTTTGGGCATCAATGTAATTATATTTCTATAACCACATTTCTCAAACACGTCCTATAGGTGTGACCTTTAGGGACCAGTTGATCACCGCCATCTGTATGATAATAACGTCAAACTTTCTAGCAAGCCAACCGTTATTAGGTAAACGTTAATCAACTGATTAAATATACGAAGTATACCCTTGTGAACCTGTAAGAGATTTACAAATGTTATCACACTAATTTGTGGAGGACACAAGCTCCAACAGACACAACAAATGTCAGTCTCAATACACAAACATAAGACATGACTCGATAAGTAGAGATGCAACATAATGATTATGTGAATGAGACTCGATTATACAATCATCATACCGGTACCGGGACACGCCCAGACGTACCCAACCGGTGCCAGGGACACGCCCACGACACTACACCTCACATAAAGGTACCGAGACACGCCCAGACGTACCGGATCTGGAAGCCAACCGGATCCCCTCCCAGACGTCGTGCTTCAACCACACGAGTCCCTCTGTGACTCAAGCCATTAATGTGCACATCTCCCTTAGAGTGGGAAGCCCCAAGAGGCAACTCAAGCATAAGACGGTCTCCCAACCGCCTTACGTCTCCATAATAACAATCAAGTACCACCACCAAAGACTCCTAACACAACACATTCACCACCATAAATTACAAATGGAAGAACAACAATAAACATATGACCCTTTCATGAATTCAATCCCACATGTTATAAATAATAACCCTTCGACTACCCACATGACATACCAACCGACTCACAAATGCAATAATGAGGAAAGACACTCAAACATTCATACGAAATATATTGAAACCGAGTAGGATAACCTACCTTTTCGCATTCTTCACAAGCTACTTGATTGCGACTCGACTCCGTCTCATAAAACCGTCTCATGAGACCGTCTCGCCCTAAACAAATCATACAACACTATCACAATGTGTTCTACACTACAATAATGTGAAACCCTTTATTAATAGTCACTAATTACTTATATTACATAAGCTAAATACTAATTAATCTCTCTTAGTAAACCCTAACTCGAGATTAACATAAGACAAGGAGGAAATGGTGAGATTTCGACTTACAAAGGTAGATCGGGGATTAGGAGAGGTGCTCCATCATTAATCCAAGCTTGAAGGCCAAGGGGAAGGTTTAGGGAGCATTTAGAGAGAGGGGAGAGTGTTTTTAGAGTAAGAAGGAAGAAGAAGAAGAATGAAGGGGATAAGAGTTTAGATAAGATGAAATCCTGAAATATCATTTCCCGGGTACAGCACAGTGCCACCGAGTGACCATTTCACTCGACCGAGTGACACCCACTCGGTCGAGAATACTCTTTACTCGACCGAGTGCCACTCACTTGGTCAGCTAGAGGTTCTACTAGGACCACTAGGAGTCTACTAGGTCTAGTTTAGGTCTTATTTAGTCTCGTGATAGGGGACATCCTTTACTTCCGAGTACACGTGGGTTCCCTCACGTGTCCCTAGGTCCTTTGTGGGTCCCAAATTATCCGAGAATTACAAAAATTGTGCCGATAAAACAAATTCAAAGGCACGGGTAAAAGAAGAACGCAACTCAACTCAAGATGTAACATGATACCGTAACTCAGCCAAATACCTTTCAATCTTTCAAGACAAATTCGTTGGATTCTCGCTGATTCTCGCATGCACTCATAAAGGGTAAGTTATATGTAAGATAGAAAGAATTAAGACACTCACTGAACTTATAAAACATGCATGCATTCTAATGTGATGGAAATTTCTCCAACCAATACGCATTCACAACAAAGATAAAAGTACATGTATCAAGGACAATAGGGTGGCAAATGGGCAAAGGGTATAGAAGTGGTTTGTTCTAAGGCACGTATGGATATGTGAGGCTAAGACGGTAGTCGCAGCGCTAAACCAAAAACCAAATCTATGATAATAAATATTCCCAACTAGAGAAATCATCTCAACTTTGACAACACATGAGAGACTATGAATTACTCCCAAAAATATATTAGACTCTAGTACACCCCCTTATAATCTCTTAACAAAATCGAAGAAGCAATTCTCTTTTTTTTTTCTTTTCTTTTCTTTTCTCTTTTTTCGACATCTTTTTTTTTCCTTTCTTATTCTTTTTTTTTCTCTTCTTTCTTTTTCTTTGCTTCATATTTTTTTCTTTTCCAACATAAGAGATTAACACAATTGCTACAAAATTTAAGCTACTACCCACATTGACAATAAAAGTCCCATTCCCAAACAAAGTAGCAAAAATAGACATGAAACTCAAGCAACTGCGACTGTCCCGAAAAGGTAGACAAATTCTAGATTGTAGCTATTAGATGAGATATAAAATGGCTACAAAGGCTCAAACTGGCTATTAAAAAGAATAATGTATGGCTTATTTGAACGGTAAGAACCGCCTTTCCTCATGTACTTAATCATATGAACGCGCAAAAATTAAGAAACTAATGTCACACTTATGCAGTTTGATATTACACATTCCACAAGGAGAACCACACTCTTAAGCCTAATTGACAAATGAGACCAGTTTATTAATGTTCTTGGCCTAGGAAGCTCTATAGACCTTAGAAATTTAAGTGGTTTACCAACATAATATTGTCAAATTTACTTAGCATAAGTCATATCATTACGGTCAAGACTTGAGTTATGAACTTTGTTTTCATAGATAACATGTCAAAACAATGTACATGTATAACTTAAGTGCGATTCAAATGCAAAAAAAATGCAAACTATCAACATTGCTACTCAATTCACAAAGACTCGACCTAAGACAAAGGAAAAACATGTTTTTGTATTTTATAAAATTTTTAATTTATATGGATTTTTTTGTTTTAAATGCACACAACTGAAATAAATACTCCCCCAAACCAAAATGTTACAGTGTCCTCATTATGACGCCTACAACATAGAAATCACACAACAAATCCAGCAACCTAACGGACACTACTAACAAAGGGAATAGGAAAATAATTTAACAACCTAAAGATAATAAAATAAAAGAAAGTACAAGAAAAGATAATACTAGCTGTAAAGCAGAACCTCCCTCAAACCAGCTGCAAAGTGGGGGATGTAGTGACCAGCTCTTGTGGACATAGCCACCTACACGCCAGGCCAATCTGTGGACGTATAACGGTCTTTTGAAAGCCACGCTCGGCGGCGTAAAAATGCTTTCGACCGGATCGTTTTAGATCGGTCGGTTTCGTCTCGGCAAGGGTCTCGAAATGATTAGAGATGTTCGGAGTCGCCACCAAGCATTTGTGGGATGCTTGGAACCCGTTTGAATCCACTTTATACCTCGGTCAAACGAAGCACAAAACAGTGTTTGACATAGGTACTAAATATAAGGAATCGTCCCTCTTTAGCATCCTATCTCTAGAATGACTCTCGTACGCCCTGGATAAGGTCGTCCACTATCCAAAGTTTCTGAGTAAGAGGTGAAGGTACGTATTGGGAAGCCCTTTAATCAGACACCCAATCCCGCCCGCGGTAGCGGCCTCTACTGATCGATCTTGGTTGGTTGAATGCAAAAGTTGATAAAACGGTTTAAATGCATGAATGCGCATCCATTGGTTTAAACCTAACATGTGAGTGTTGGAGTAGTGTCCTCCACAATAAGTGCGTTTACATAATAAATCTCGTAAAAGGAATATCAGGGATTTATTTATTTATTTGTCAGCTGGTCATCGTTAATCGGTAATGATTGGCTGACTAGAGTTTGATATTACTGTCGTGTGACGGCGGTGATCAGCTGATCCCTTTAGGTCACACCTATAGGATGATGCCCAAATGGAAAAAAAACTAATTATTTGTCTGAGATACAAATTAATTAAATCCTTGTATTAATTGACTTTTAACAAGTCATGTGAGTATATTATTTGATGACGAGTTACGAACTCGGGCCAAGGGGATTTATTATTTAATTATTTGATAGTTAATTAATAAATTTATTAATTAATAGTTAATTAATATGAGTTGTGTATATAAGTTTTGAGGTGAAGGTTATTAACTATTTAATTTACAAGAGGTTGTAAAATTAGCTAAATCAGGTAGTATTGACACATTGTATGTTGATAAAATGGTCTCATGATTACTTAATAGTTAAGTAGTCATTAGTGGTTAATTTGTATTATTTGACCGTTAAATAATTAAATTAATATTTATTTATATAAGATAATTAAATATAAAACTTATAAGCATTTGTGGGACAAATGTCGAAAATCGAAATGGACTAAATAAGGTCCATTTGACCGAATTACAAGAGGTCTTAAGAGACCATTTTTTGTCAACATTTGGTGGGTTAATCACATGGGATGTTCCTATCAATTGTTTACATTTGATAGCACTATAAATACCCCCTCATTACACACTTGCACGGGATGAAAAATTGAAGAAAAAAATCACCCTATCACCTTCTCTTGGCCGGTTTTTTTGAAAGAGAAAAAATATCCATTTTTTCTTTCATTTTCCTCTTCAAAACTTGATTAATAGTTGATCATAAAATTTAATTCACATATAATAATATACATGATATAATATTATTAGTGTAATAATATTACATAATACAAGGTTACTACTAAAAATTACCTAGTTAGTATTTTAGTAGTTATTTGGGATTATCTTGGGTGCCACCAAAGGAGACCATCTATTTTGGTGGTTTGTTGTCTTGGTGGATCATCCATAGTTGCATAGCTCAAGAACTACAAAGGTAGGAGACTTTTGTAGTGCCCATATTTTGCCTTATACCAATGTAGAACTTTTGTCTTAAGATGGTTTAAAACCATTTTCTTGTATTTTTATTTGCATGCTTGTAGATTTAGACCATATTAAATTAATTTGTAATTTTTAGCTCCTGGAAATTGTTTCACAATGTAGAAAATTTTATTTTATGTCATTTCAATTTTTATGGTTTGATTTAGAATTAAATCGTAAAAATTGTCGCTTTACAGATTAAATTGTGAAATCGTTTTAAATAAATTTTAAAAACAAAAATTTTCACTTGCATGACATTTTTGGTGTAAGTAAGACCAGAATGTTCATGGCTTTGAAATTTATTTTTCCATAAAATTTTAAATTAAATGGAATTTTTGTATGGTAATTGTGAATTATTATATCATTTTTTGTCATAATTGTGTTTTAAGTCCCATATAAATTCAAGATAATTGTTGAGAATAATTATTTTGATATTAGACCAGATTATTATGATGAGTAAGTCTTAAAATTGTTTTAAGAATTGATTATGAATTTTTTATTGGTAAAAAATTCCGTCAAAGCAAGCTCAAATGATCGTTGTTGGTAAGTTAGACGATTTGACATGTCATTTTCCATAATGCATTTTATTATTCATTTGGATGAATGTTTTTTTTAGCATTATAATTATGTAATTTTTCCTAATATGGCCATAGGTAGAAGTTGGTATTTCCCGTAATGTAAGGGAATATCGACTTGTTTTGTAATTAATTGCGATTTCGTATCGCCTAATTTGTAATTAATTTATAGTTTTTATTTTTATTTTATTACAAATTGTATAATAGGGTATTGTTATGTAATTCAATTATTAGTAATTAGATGAAGCATCTAACGACGGAGTTTTCATGAAGACGGTGTTTTCGGAAAGGCGTTCCGAAATCCTAAAGAAGGAGGCCAATTTATGAAGACTCAAGGGACCAAGGAGTTGGTTTCCGAAGTGTAATAATTTTAGTTAATTAGATTAACTAGGTGGCCATATTAGGACTTGTTTGTTTTAATTCTTATATGCATTCATGCGAAATCATCATTACATGTTTTATTTTTGTTGTTATCGATTTAATCGTCTAGCATTCACTAATTTTGTTCACTTAAAGGTGATAGACAATTAAATTGATAAGATCTCTCACATTTGTTTAAAATTGAGATTAAGCCTTACCAAATAATAGCACCTATGAATCCCTTCTTCATTAGAGGTAGGTTCGGATCACCGAGGTACACTCTTTTTACGTTGGGTAAGTAGGGTAATAAAGGTTATTACACGTGAAAATTGGTTGGACTCAACAGGATAAATATGGGTTGAATCGGTCCACCGTGCCCATATTTATTTCTGGGGTTAAAAGATAGATTTTAAGAAAATCCGTCGACCAAGAGTTCTAGTAGTAGAATCAGTCAAAATGTTGACTCACCAAATTTATATAAATGTGGGTTGAATCGGTCCACCGTGCCCGTGTTTATATAAAATTGGATCTTGAAATCATTTATATAATTCAGTGGGAGATCATTATATAAATGGGAACTTGTTAAATAGTTTCACAAGTTAAATATTTCTAGACGATAAATGTTAATCTTTCCTTTATTTCCTTTATAGTAATCACGATGACTTCTACTAGTGAAACCGTCACCATAGCTAGAGATTCATGGCTACGTTCTTTTATGGACAAATATGTATTAAAAGCCGACGGTAGTAATTTTAAAGATTGGGAGGAACAACTTCAATTAGCTGCCGCAGGTGATGGCAAATTACGCTACCTTGTTGATGCGTATACGTAGCGGAAGACTTAATTGTTTTGTTTTTGGGTTTTTGTTGTGCAAAAGATAAAGGATATTTGTTTCGATTCCTTGAGAAGAGATCGAAAACAATGGGATATTTGGTATCACTAGACCTATAGTGATAACAATGGGGAATTACTCGAAACGCGTCAAGCAACTCAAACTCAAACTGCGGAACACGTCCTTAGTTTAAGGCAAGATTCGAAAGCCTCGACTCTTGGAAAAAGATTGAAACCACCAAGTTTCTCTCTCTAAAATGTTTATACTTCAACTTTTGATGCTTACAAATGAGGGAGGCTAGGTCCTTTTATAGTAAAAAGTCCTTGGCCTCCAAGCAAAGCATTAAATGCTAGTTGTAAGTTCTAGGATGATTAGGTGCATAGAACTTACAACCTAGACCTTTTGTCAAATCTTATTCAAACTAGTTTGAAAAATGCAAAAATATAAACTTAGAATTCCTCTCCCTTGGTGCCGCCACATTCGGCCCTTCCCCCTTGTTCCCATTTGATTTTCTTTTGTTCCCACACGGCATCAAGGGGTGTGCGGATCTCGAGCTTCAACCGCGCATAATACCTCTCTTTTACGCAAACCCATCCAATTTTCATGCATAAAAAATGTGTTATTTGGGCCTGGTTTTGATTGGTGTTCTATGTCGAGCACAACTTCTTCCATGGGGTCCATATCCGCGTCATCTCCTCCTTCTTGAAAAGGAATTGCCCTCAATTCCTTGATTCCATCATCGTCAATGTAAGGAGATAGATCCCCGACGTTGAAAGTGGCGTGTACCCCATACTCTCCGGGCAACTCGATCTTGTATGCGTTGTCGCCTACCTTTGATATTACCTTGTAGGGACCTTCTGCTCGTGGCATGAGTTTGTTTTTGCGTTTGTTCGGAAAACGCTCCTTCCTCAAGTGTAACCACACGAGGTCTCCTTCGCTGAAAGATCTTGGCTGGCGGGTTTTGTTCGCCTTGCGCTTGTACATTTCATTAATTTTCTCAATTCTTGCCCTGACTTGATCATGTAGTTTGATCATTGATTTCAATTTGGATTCCGCATCCTTGTGTATGATTTCATCCTTGGGTAGGGGAATGAGGTCTAGTGGTAAATACGAGTTTATACCATATACGACCTCAAATGGGGAGTGCTTTGTTGCATAAGTTGGGGAGCGGTTATATGCGAACTCAGCGTGCGCGAGCTTCAAATCCCAATCTTTCTGAGTTTTACTCACCAGACTTCGCAACATTGTACCTAGGGTGCGGTTCGTGACCTCCGTTTGTCCGTCTGTCTGAGGGTGATGAGAAGTGCTGAACAAAAGCTTGGTTCCCACCCTCTTCCATAACGTTTTCCAGAAGTAGCTTAGGAATTTGGAATCTCGATCGGAGACGATTGTCCTTGGAATCCCGTGGAGTCGTAGGACTTCCCGAAAATATAAGTCCGCCACATTGCTGGCGTCATCGGTTTTGTGACAGGCGATAAAATGGGCCATCTTTGAGAATCGATCCACCACTACCATGATCGCATCTTTGCCTCTCTGTGTTCGCGGTAATGCCACGATGAAATCCATGGATATATCTTCCCAAGGTCGGCACGGGGTAGGTAATGGCACATACTCCCCGGGCTGGAATTTGCTTTTGGCCATGTGACATGTGATGCACTTTCGTACTATCGCTTGCACGTCTCCTTGCAATTGTGGCCAATAAAAATGTTCCTTGAGGATATCCACAGTTTTGTTTACTCCAAAATGTCCCCCAAGTCCACCTCCGTGGGCTTCTCGAATAAGGAGTTCTCGGATCGGGAGTTTCGGGACACAAAGTCTGTTTCCTTTGAAAAGAAAACCGTCTTGTGTAAGGAATTCTTCATGAGCCCCGTTTTCGCAAGTCTTGAAGATTTCCCCAAAGTCGGGATCGTTCTCGTAGGATTCCTTTAGTGCTTCGAATCCTAGTAATCGAATATCGAGCACCGTCAATAATGAGTATCGGCGCGAGAGAGCATCGGCCACCACGTTACTTTTGCCAGTTTTGTATTTGGAGGAGAAATGGAAAGATTGCAAAAATTCCACCCACTTGGCATGCCTTGAGTTCAATTTTTGTTGCCCATTGATATGTTTCAAGGATTCGTGGTCCGAGTGCAGGATGAAATGACTTGGTCGGAGATAGTGACTCCAATGCTGTAGGGCCCTTACGATCGCATAGAATTCCTTGTCGTAAGTCGAGTAATTGAGCCTGGCCCCGTTCAGTTTCTCAGAGAAGTAAGCGATGGGTCGCTTTCCTTGCACTAACACGGCTCCAATTCCAACACCGCTTGCATCACATTCGACTTCGAACGGGCTGGTGAAATCTGGGAGCGCCAATAATGGTGCCTCACAAAGTTTTTGGATAATCGTCTCGAAGGCCCGTTGAGCAGCCGGGGTCCATACGAAAGTTCCCTTCTTTGTACATTCCGTGATAGGGCTAGCGATGGTGCTGAAATCCCGAATGAACCTTCGATAGAATGAAGCAAGTCCGTGAAAGGATCGGACTTCTGTGACAGTTTTCGGAATAGGCCATGATTTGATCGCCTCAATCTTGGATTGATCGACGGAAACCCCTTCTTTAGAAACCTTGTATCCAAGAAATATAACGCTCTCGACTAAGAACGAGCACTTCTCCTTCTTTCCATAGAGTTGTTGCTCCCGAAGTGTGTTGAACACCTTACGAAGATGTTGGAAGTGGTCATCCTTGCTCCGACTGTAGATCAAGATATCGTCCAAGTAAACGACTACGAATCTGCCTATGAAAGGCTTGAGTATTTCGTTCATGAGTCGCATAAAGGTGCTTGGAGCGTTCGTCAAGCCGAATGGCATAACCGTCCACTCGTATAGCCCATGCTTAGTTTTAAACGCAGTTTTCCACTCGTCCCCTTCTCTCATCCGAATTTGATGATAGCCACTCCTCAAATCAACTTTAGAGAAGATCTCGGCTCCATGTAACTCATCGAGCATATCATCAAGCCTCGGAATTGGAAACCGATACTTGATAGTGATGTTGTTCACGGCTCGGCTATCGATGCACATTCGCCACGTTCCATCTTTCTTTGGAACAAGTAGTGTAGGAACGGCACATGGGCTCATGCTCTCGCGTACATAGCCTCGTTCCATTAACTCTTCGATTTGACGCTGTAACTCCTTGGTCTCCATCGGATTGCACCGATAGGCCGCTCTGTTTGGCAAAGGAGCTCCGGGCAGGAGGTCGATTTGGTGTTCGATCCCACGAATAGGTGGTAACCCAGCGGGTAACTCTTCGGGGAAAACATCCTTGAATTCTTCCAGGAGCGAGATTAATCGTCCATCCTTGCTTTCATTGCTAGGCGTTTCGTTGACCACCATTAGGTAAACCTGTTTGCCATTGACAATGGCCTCGTCCACTTCTTTCTCACTAGCGAGCATGGTCATGCTAGTAGTCGTTCTACGTTTGGCGCTCATAGAACGTACTTCAACTGGCGCCATTGGTTTAAGGACAATTCTTTTTCCCTTACTTACCAACTCGTACTCGTTGCTTCGACCGCGATGCACCACATCCTGGTCATATTGCCAAGGTCGTCCTAATAGGACATGACATGCATCCATTGGCACAACATCGCACAGGATGTCGTCGTTGTAAGATCCCATGGTCAGTGTTACCTTTACTTGCTTAGTGATTTTCACTTTATTCTCGTCATCGAGCCAATGCAGGGCATAAGGTTTTGGGTGAGGTGTCGTGGGTAGTTTCAATTTCTCCACCATCTCTTTTGAGGCGACGTTGGTGCAACTGCCTCCGTCAATGATTAGGCTACACCATTTGTCCTTCACTTGGCATTTGGTGTGGAATATTTGACTTCATTTGCTCCGGTTCAATGGGTGATGTTTGAGCTTGCGGGGCTCGGAGAACCAAATTGCAATCATAGCTAGGAGCGACGTAATCTTCGGCGTTCCCGGTGGGTGCCTCTTCCTCATCTCCTTCTAGATTAAAAATACCCTTAGTTCTTTCCTCTTCTTCGAACAGTTCCTCACGACATTTCACGGCCTCTCTTAGTGTGATGGTTCGCTGGCTCGGGCACGCATTTTTGAAATGTCCAAACCCTTGACATTTAAAACACCGAATCTGCGTGGAGTTATTCTCCTTTGCGGCGGGTGATTTGCTAGCGACCGGGAGTAGGAGTCATCTTGGGATCGGTGGTGTTCCCCGTTGTGCTTGTCCTTGAGTTGTTCTCATTTTTCCAAGTCCGGCTATTCTCACCATAGGTGGTTGTCACCTTCGTCTTTCCTTGCGCCTCCACCTTGAGACACATACTACACAAGGTATCGAAATCTGAGTAATTCTGTAACTCGACAACATGGGCGATGTTGCGGTTTAGACCTCGTAGGAATCGTGCCATCCTTATGTCCTCATCTTCCACCAAGTCTCCCATTAAGGCCAGATTCTCAAATTCGTTGATGTACTCTAGGACACTCAGCCTTCCTTGGGCAAGATCGGTGATCTTACGATAGGTCGTGAGCCTATGCGTTGCGGGGACATATCTCTTCCGTAATTTTAGTTTAAGCACGTGCCACGATGTTATCTTCGATTTTCCGGCTCGAACTCTTCTGGTCTTAAGGCTTTCATACCATAATGAAGCCCCATTTCTTAATTTCAAAATGGCGTACTTGTAGCTCTGTTCATCATCAAGTCCCTTAAAATCAAACATCCGATCTATTTGTCTTTCCCATTCAAGGTAAGACTCGGGATCCGTGCTTCCTGTGAACTCGGGTAGTTCACTCATTTTGAACTCGTCAATGACTCGTTCACGTCTTGGCTGCCATTTGGGATCGTGTTCTTGCAATTTCTTTAAGGCCTTTTGAAGATCCTTGAGAAAGTTTGGATCGTCGAAGTTCATATTTGGTGATTGGGTTCTTTGATTTTTTTTCGAAAAGAAAGATGTGTGTTTTTTTTTTTTTTTTTTTTTTTTTTTTTGGTCAGTGAACAGTACCGTGAACAGTACCGTGAACAGTGTTTTTCGTTTTTTTTTTTTTTTTTGTTCAATTCGTGCCTTCAAGATCCAATCGATTAAACCTCAACTTCCTTGCCGAGTTTAATCTTTGAACACCAAGCGCGTTGGATATTCAACTATCAACGGATTGGGACCTCCTTAGGACCGTCTTGATTTTTTTGGGGTGATCAAGAGCCGAAGCTCTGATACCATTTGATGCGTATACGTAGCGGAAGACTTAATTGTTTTGTTTTTGGGTTTTTGTTGTGCAAAAGATAAAGGATATTTGTTTCGATTCCTTGAGAAGAGATCGAAAACAATGGGATATTTGGTATCACTAGACCTATAGTGATAACAATGGGGAATTACTCGAAACGCGTCAAGCAACTCAAACTCAAACTGCGGAACACGTCCTTAGTTTAAGGCAAGATTCGAAAGCCTCGACTCTTGGAAAAAGATTGAAACCACCAAGTTTCTCTCTCTAAAATGTTTATACTTCAACTTTTGATGCTTACAAATGAGGGAGGCTAGGTCCTTTTATAGTAAAAAGTCCTTGGCCTCCAAGCAAAGCATTAAATGCTAGTTGTAAGTTCTAGGATGATTAGGTGCATAGAACTTACAACCTAGACCTTTTGTCAAATCTTATTCAAACTAGTTTGAAAAATGCAAAAATATAAACTTAGAATTCCTCTCCCTTGGTGCCGCCACATTCGGCCCTTCCCCCTTGTTCCCATTTGATTTTCTTTTGTTCCCACACGGCATCAAGGGGTGTGCGGATCTCGAGCTTCAACCGCGCATAATACCTCTCTTTTACGCAAACCCATTCAATTTTCATGCATAAAAAATGTGTTATTTGGGCCTGGTTTTGATTGGTGTTCTATGTCGAGCACAACTTCTTCCATGGGGTCCATATCCGCGTCACTTGTCGATCCCTCTCCCCCTTCGCCTAGTACTAGGGCCACTGCCGATGTAAGGGAGGCTTTTTCAAATTATCAAAAGGAATCCACTGCAATTAAAAATGTTTTTATTTTTTCAATGGATCCTGCTTTACAAAGGCAATGTGTCATGTTTCGCGATGCACATGAAGTATTCTCGAGGCTTTCTACTATGGTTTCTCAAGCCCCGAGGATAATCCAGTATGACACCGCAGCTCGTTTCTTTGAGGCTAACCTCAAAGATGGTCAACCTGTAAGTTCACACATACTTAAAATTATTGAGTACGTGGAAACTTTAGAAGGGTTGGGATGTAAAATCCCCGACGAACTAGTGGTGGACCGAGTGCTCCACTCTCTCTCTCACGTCAAAGGATTTACCCAATTTAGGGTAAATTATAATATGACAAACATGAGAAAGAGTTTACATGAGCTCCATTCTCTGCTTGTGCAAGCAGAGAAGGACATGGGATTGAGTGGGAGTACAAGGAAAGATGTGCTTGCTATTAACGGGAAGGGGAAGAAGCAGTTTAAGAGGAACGCAGGTAAGAAGCCCGTTCAGGTGGAGGGCAAAGGTAAAGCAATTGCGAATTGCTCTACCAAGCCAAAACCTATAAAGGGTAATCCTCTTAAAGATACTTGTAATTATTTTAATAACAAGGGACATTGGAGACGTAATTGTACAAAGTAGCTGGATGACATAAAAGCTGGCATTGTGTAGCCGACATGTAATTTCTCAACTGAATCTTTTATGATAGACATAAATTATGCTTCAAATACAACTTGGGTATTAGATACTGGTTGTAGTTCTCACTTGTGTAATCATTTGCAGGGCCTAAAAAGCATAAGAAAGCTAAACAAGGGTGATGTCGATCTCCGAATGGGAAACGGGTCTAAAGTAGCTGTCGTCTCAGTAGGAACTTATGTACTTAGTTTAGCTTCAGGAATGCAGTTGCACCTTAATAATTGTTATTTTTTACCAACGCTATCTAGGAATATAATATCCGTATCCGTGTTAGACACTGAAGGGTTTTCTTTTGTAATTAAAGACAAGTGTTGTACTTTTTCCCTTAATGGGATTGTATATAGCCAACCTATTTCGACCAATGGAATTTATATTCTAGATACCTGCAACGATGTTTATCATTTAGATAATAAAAGACTCAAAACAGGTGATCCCGATCAATCTTATTTATGGCATTGTCGATTAGGACATATCAACGAGAAGCGCATTAAAAGACTAGTGTCGACTGGTGTAATTAAACCTTTTGATTTCGAATCATTTGGTACATGCGAATCTTGTCTTCTTGGCAAGATGACTCGTTCACCTTTTCTAGGAAAAGGATCTCGAGCTAGTGAGTTATTGGGTTTAATACATACCGATGTATGTGGTCCAATGACAGTCGCTCCTAGAGGTAATTATGACTATTTCATTACTTTTACCGATGACATGAGTAGATATGGGTATATCTACTTAATGAGGTATAAAAGTGAAGCTTTTGATAAGTTCAAAGTGTTTCAGAATGAAGTAGAAAACCAATTAAATAAGAAGATTAAAGCATTACGATCAGATCGTGGTGGGGAATATTTAAGCAATGACTTTAAAGATCACCTTAAAAACTACGGTATTGTATCTCATTTAACTCCTCCTGGCACACCAAAATTAAATGGTGGGGCTGAAAGGAGGAATCAAACTTTATTAGATATGGTTCGATCGATGATGAGTCAAACAGAGTTACCTAAGTCATTCTGGGGTTTTTCCATTTTATATTCTGTACAATCACTTAATAAAAGTCCTACTAAAGCAACTGACAAAACTCCATATGAGATATGGAAAGGGAAAGTCCCAAATCTGCGATACATGAAAGTATGGGGTTGTGATGCTTATGTCAAGAGCAAGTCTGACGATAAGCTTGCACCTCGTTCTGAAAAATGTATTTTTGTAGGCTACCCTAAGGAAACTTGTGGATATTACTTCTACAATAGTAACGAGAATAAAGTGTTTGTTGCTCGTGAAGCTGTCTTTCTAGAAAAGGAATTTATTTCTAGAAGACAGAGTGGGAGAAAATTTGAACTTGATGAAGTTCAAGAGCCACAAACTGATGTGACAGTGCAGGAAGATATTCCTTCTACATCTGAATCGGTTATTATTCATGTTGAACCTAGGAGGTCAGAAAGGGTTAGTCGCCAGCTTGATAGATACCTTGGTATTATCGAGGAAGATGGTGACTATGAGGGTTTACTTTTAGAAAGTGATGAACCCAAGACATATAAAGTAGCTATTACGAGTTCTGACTCTAAGATATGGCTCGAGGCCATGCAATCCGAAATGGATTTCATGTACGATAATCAAGTGTGGGACCTGGTTGACTTACCTAAAGATGTTCGACCTCTTCAGTTTAAGTGGATATTCAAGATTAAAATCGGCATGGATGGACATATAGATGTCTACAAAGCTAGATTGGTTGCAAAATGTTTCACCCAGGTTCATGGTTTACACTATGATGAAACTTTTGCATCAGTTGCTATGCTTAGATCTGTTCGGATAATGTTAGCGATTGCTGCATTTCATGATTATGAGATATGGCAAATTGATGTCAAAACCGCTTTCCTGAACGGGTTTCTGGAAGAGGAAGTGTTCATGACACAATCTGAGGGTTTTGTGGATCCTAAAAATCCTAACAAAGTATGCAAACTTAAGAGATCCATTTATGGTCTTAAGCAAGCGTCAAGGAGTTGGAATCATCGTTTTGATCATATTATTAAACAGAATGGTTTTTCTCGAAGTGTTGAGGAACCATGTTTATACATGAAGTTTAGTGGGAGTAAAGTTGTTTTCTTACTTCTTTATGTGGACGATATATTACTCATTGGGAATGATGTTGATATGCTTGCTTATGTTAAGAAGTGGTTGCGAAATCACTTCCAAATGAAAGATTTGGGAGAAGCTCAGCGCATCTTGGGTATCCGGATCTATAGGGATAGATCCAAAAGGATATTAGCATTGAGTCAAGAAGCCTATATCGATAAGATTCTTGACCGATTCAATATGAAAAACTCCAAGAGAGGTTTTCTACCTATGGGCAGTGGGATCACTTTGAGTAAGTCATAATGTCCTACTGAGCCTAAGGATATTAAATGCATGAAATCGATTCCCTATGCTTCCGCTGTTGGATCGATCATGTATGCTATGATGTGTTCTCGTCCTGACGTCTCGTATGCTTTGAGTATGACGAGTCGTTTTCAGAAAACTCCAGGTGAGAGTCACTGGATAGCCATCAAGAATATTCTAAAGTACTTGAGAAGGACTAAAGATTCATTCTTAGTGTTCGGAGGAGAATCTGAATTATGTATAAGAGGTTATACGGATGCCAGTTTCCAAACCGATAGGGATGATTTGAAATCCCAGGCTGGTTTTGTCTTTTTGTTGAACGGAGGGGCGGTTTGCTGGAGACGTTTCAAGGGGTCTGTGACTGCTGATTCTACAACGGAAGCTGAGTACATTGCAGCCTCTGAAGCTGCAAAGGAAGCTGTTTGGATTAGGCAATTTTTAGAGGGACTGAAAGGAGTTCCAACCGCCGAGGATCCTATCACTTTGTATTGTGATAAGAGTGGGGCAATTTTTCAAGCAAAAGAGCCCAAGTCTAGTAACAAGTCTAGACATGTACTTAGGAAATTTCATATAATTAGAGATTTAATTGAAAGGAAAGAAATTACAGTTTGTAAGGTTGGGACAGCTGACAACATCGCTGATCCTTTAACCAAGCCTTTGTCTCAAGCTAAACATGATAGTCATGTAGTTTCGATGGGGTTGAGACGAATGCCAGAACTGTTGTAAATTATATGATATGTAATAATCAAAATATTGTATTTATTATTCCATATATGATAATTGTATTTATCGTTATATTCAGTTTAATGTCTAAATTTATATACTTTGTTTTCTTCAAATAGGTTGTAAAGACAATGTCAAACCCTATTAAGTGAACTGGATTAACATTGTATTTTGTCCCTAGTTACTTAATGAGGTGACGTCTCGGAGTGACTAGATTATAAGGCGATATATGACAGGTTGGACTGTTATATGGTCATAGTGATGACTGGTCGATTACATAGGCAGATTGTGAGACAATTTGTCGGACAGTGACCGTTTATAGAGTCCTTTTGTTGCTAGGTCGTGGCGAGGATTTCTATTTATTCCTTTGAGTCAATTATTTAGACTGGTGACTATTTGTCTGAGTTGGTACAGTTTTCCGGTGGCTTTGGTTTTTGTTCTAGGTCAGACCGTAAAAGGTGGCCGATGAGCATTTACTGGGTCATTGTGATCTGTATCGAATGAAGAAAATAGGTCAACATGGTTGTCCTTTTAAGTCATATTTTATCTCAAGCCCACTCGAGGAGAGATGACTGTGAATGCGTGGCCACGCTGAGATGCGATCTATAGTAGATTATCCGGTCATACAGTCATTCTCCTGATCGAGGAAACCACTTTATGATATGATCACGTGCAAGAACGACCTGAAAGACATCTTGCATTCAGTGGGAGATATTATTGGACAAGAGAATTGGTAACGCACACTTGTGTCGGACAAGTGGGAGATTGTTGGAGTAGTGTCCTCCACAATAAGTGCGTTTACATAATAAATCTCGTAAAATGAATCTCAGGGATTTATTTATTTGTCAGCTGGTCATCGTTAATCGGTAATGATTGGCTGACTAGAGTTTGACATTACTGTCGAGTGACGGCGGTGATCAGCTGATCCCTTTAGGTCACACCTATAGGATGATGCCCAAATGGAAAAAAAAACTAATTATTTGTATGAGATACAAATTAATTAAATCCTTATATTAATTGGCTTTTAACAAGTCATGTGAGTATATTATTTGATGACGAGTTACGAACTCGGGCCAAGGGGATTTATTACTTAATTATTTGATAATTAATTAATAAATTTATTAATTAATAGTTAATTAATATGAGTTGTGTATATAAGTTTTGAGGTGAAGGTTATTAGCTATTTAATTTACAAGAGGTTGTAAAATTAGCTAAATCTGGTAGTATTGACAAATTGTATGTTGATAAAATGGTCTCATGATTACTTAATAGTTAAGTAGTCATTAGTGGTTAATTTGTATTATTTAACCGTTAAATAATTAAATTAATATTTAATTATGTAAGATAATCCCCCTACTTAGAGAATAAAAATTCTCTTAGTTTTCCCTCCAAAAAGCATCTAGCTAAATAAGGTAATAAAAAAAATTTCATTCATTACATTATTATCTTTTCAATTAATATATTCTTATAAATAAACTCTCATTTTTTAAATAAATTCATAATTGTGATTTTTTCTTTAAAATAAAATAAAATTGATATTAAACTATAAAGTAAGTTGCTAAATTTTTCAGTAATGTAATAATTATTAATGCAGAGAATAACTTGACACATTCTTACTATTAGATTCGTGACAATAAACATTCACTAAAATAAATTCACAACTTAAATAAATTTTTTTATTAGTTTTCCATTTCAATATTTTGTTTCATATCAAAATACAATGGAGTGAACTGATAAATAATAATGAGATGCAAATTTAAAAAATATAAGTCCTCTTATATACTAAGAGAATACAACTTCTATAAAGTTTTCCCTCCAAAGTGCTCAAACCTATATATAGAAATAAATTAGATTTTCATTTATTAAGGCAATTTTCCATTTAAAATAATCTATACATAACAACTGTATTCCTATTATTAATTTCGTGACGAAAAAAGATTTTTTTTTAAAAATAATTTGATGTAGTTAAAATATTTTCATAGAAAACACAATTCCTGGAATTATTCAATTCTTTTGATTTATTTTAATATTAATATTAATTATTTTTTTGATATAAATCCAAAATCTATAACTAATGCACTAAAAATTAAAAGGCCTATATTTACTGCGCATTTGCGCGGGATCTACACTAGTTAAATATAAGACTTATAAGCATTTGTAGGACAAATGTCGAAAATCGAAATGGACTAAATAAGGTCTATTTGACCGAATTACAAGAGGTCTTAAGAGACCATTTTTTTCAACATTTGGTGGGTTAATCACATGGGATGTTCCTATCAATTGTTTACATTTGATAGCACTATAAATACCCCCTCATTACACACTTGCATGGGATGAAAAATTGAAGAAAAAAATCACCCTATCACCTTCTCTTAGCCAGTTTTTTTGAAGGAGAAAAAATATCCATTTTTTCTTTCATTTTCCTCTTCAAAACATGATTAATAGTTGATCATAAAATTTAATTCACATATAATAATATACATGATATAATATTATTAGTGTAATAATATTACATAATACAAGGTTACTACTACCTAGTTAGTATTTTAGTAGTTATTTGGGATTATCTTGAGTGCCACCAAAGGAGACCATCTATTTTGGTGGTTTGTTGTCTTGGAGGATCATCCATAGTTGCATAGCTCAAGAACTACAAAGGTAGGAGACATTTGTAGTGCCCATATTTTGCCTTATACCAATGTAAGGAACTTTTGTCTTAAGATGGTTTAAAACCATTTTCTTGTATTTTTATTTGCATGCATATAGATTTAGACCATATTAAATTAATTTATAATTTTAATATCATAAGATGAGTATTAACATGGTCTAAATATCTAACAGTGAGAGCTTTCTATGTCGGTTGATTTAATCCAAGTATCAATTATAAGATGTCAAGTTGGATTTAATGTTGATTTGCATGGAAGACGGAAATTAAACATCCATTTACCAAATTAGGTTCATGATGCATAACGTGATCCATTTGTCTTAATAGGGCATTTTGCAAATACGGTGTTTGAATGAGCAAGTTAGTCATCTGATCCGTCCTGTATTCGGGTTAACCGAAGTCGGGATCGTCCTAGACTATTGCTGGAAAGGGAACAGACCCTGCATCAGGCAGCCAGAAGAGGCGCGAGCCTGTTGGCGATGCAAGAGGGTCTCCCCTGGTTTGAAAAATAGAAAAAGGAGTGGCTTGTTTAGGCGCGGGCCAGTCAACAATGGAAGACGTGTTCTGACCATTGAAAAACGTTTATAAAACGTGTTAAAAAATGGATTTTTGAACCCGTTTTGTTTTGAAAAGGCCGTTTAGACCGCTTTTGTATTGATTTGAGGAACGAGACTTGAATAATCGTCATTATTTTGACAATATTCGATGTCGGGGTCGACTTTGCAAGCTTGACATGAATAGTTTTGAAAATGATGATGAACTTATTATTTTAAGTTCATTTGTATATAGTTAGTCAGCATTCATCATCGTACTCGGATTAAAATCCAACATGGTATGTGGAACCAATGATGACTTTATGTTGGTGACTAATACATTTGTTTTGAAAATTCAAGTAAATGATGAAAGGCTTTAAAATACCTTCCAAAATGTGAAGAAATGAAATAAAAGGCTTTAAAATACCTTTTAAATGTAATTAACCAAATATTATCACCGAAACACGGATTAAACCGTCATGGTATGAGGAACCAAGGGTGAAAAATGTTTTATGGTTAAAACTTGTAAAAATGGTTTGAAAATATTTGAAATGGTAAAAACCGATTACAAATATAAAAATAAAGGAGATGAAGAGACCAAACACGGTTTGGACTTAGGGCTGGGCAGGGTCCTTTAGGCGCGAGCCTATCTGCTACGTAAGTAGCCTCTGCCTCAACCAAAAGTCCGGTTTTGGGCTCATTCTTCCCATGTTTTGGACCATGTTATGCATGTTTTAGCATTTTATAGTCATAAAACAAATGAAAGCGTGATAAAAGAAGATTTTTACACCCTCATACTTACATGCTAGGCTTATGGCGAGAAATCAACGTAAGTGTATCAACTCGTTTGGTCGGAAAAACTCGGTTTAAAACCGTTTTGGTAAGTAAAAAGAGTGTTTGTTAAGTTAAGTGATGGTGTAGTGGTCGAGATAGTCGGTCAAGTGATTTAATGCACGATGACGGTACCAAAAATGTGTAAGGCTTGTGTTTACGATCGGTAGGTCGTAAACACGTGTCGGATTGTGACTTAGGAAGTCGAGTCTAGAATTTCAAGGGAGAAAAGAGGGGGCGGACGCTCGCGTAACCTTCAAATGGTGGCATTTGAGGGGTATTTATAGGAAAATGAGTGGTTGTGTGAGTTTTAAGCGACGTGGCCACCTGGGCTGCTCAAAGAGGCGCGAGCCATGTAGCACGTCTTCGAGGTGTCTTGTCGCTTTCACACAAGTGCAATCATGATTTGTTCTATCCTAGGATTTGGATGAACATGTTTGGTACTTGACTATGTAAGATTCCGGGAAATATTAACATAGAAGCATTTGAATGGTTTTGTTTTTTGTGTTTGACTCGGTTTGACTCGTTGTTGGAGTCAGGATTTGAATTTTGAGTCGGTTTTTGGTCCGGTGTCGGCTTTGACTCTAGTTAATGTCATTGCGACCCCGTCGTCATGCATTAAACACTCCAGGTACTTTTGAAAAGTTTTATTTTCGAAATCGTTTTAAGTTTTCCGACGTAAAGTTGTACACAAACTGTCGATCAAACGCTGCGATTCCTAAGCATAGTGTACTCCGAAAATCATCGGGTGTTTGTTGGAGTCTCAGCAGATACTGGGTATCTACAGAGCCCCCACTTTAACTGAGGCTTAGACAGGGCGAAAGTCAAAGTAGAGCCCCAGGTCAATCGAAGATTACAACCTGCAGACCCAAGCGACGTCGGGGCGGCTCGAAAGGATTCGGGCCAAGGACCTGCCGTCGGGAAGGGCGACGCCAAGGCGAATCGAGGGTACGAGCCAAGGACCTGTCGTCGGGAATAGTTTAGAGTCTGTCGACTGTCCGTGCGGGTCGTTTAAAGTCCGTTAGACTACGTATAAAGGCTCACCAACCATAAGAAGGAGTCATACCTGAGGCATCTTCGGGATATGTCCTTAAGTTGTGTCTTGTTTGCGGACAAAGGCTCGCCAAATGTGTGGAGGCGTCGTACCCGAGGCATCTTCGGGATACGTCCTCGATCTGTATGTTGTTTGCGGACAAAGGCTCGCCAGCTGTTGTGCGTTGTAAGGCTCGCCAGCCATTGTGCGTATATGAGGGGGCTCGCCAGTCGCTGCGCGTTGTAAGGCTCGCCAGCCATTGTGCGTATATGAAAGGGCTCGTCAGCCGCTGCGCATTGTAAGGCTCCCCAGCCATATGCGATTGTAAGGCCCGCCAGCCATATGCGATTGTAAGGCCCGCCAGCCACTGTGAAGGGTCGATTGACCGACCGTGAAAATAGCTGCGTTAGATGGGCTTGTTTTCAAATAGCGGGCTTCGCGAGAAAGCCCCCGACATCTTATTGGGGAACTTCGGTGCTTGTATTGAATATTTGAGGGGATAACGGGTTTGGATCCCGCTACCTGCTTGTTTTTGACAGATGGGACTTATGACGCCGCCGTGGAAATAGCGAATTTTGAATTTCACTATTATTGTTTTTGAAGTGACGGCCTCAATTACCGTCGTTGATATTTGAAGAAATAGTGAATTTGAATTTTCACTATTGTTGTTTTTGAAGTGACGGTTTATGTTGCCGCCGTTGACATTTGAAGAAATAGTGAATTTGAATTTTCACTATTGTTGTTTGAAATGAAACGGCGGTTTTAATCGCCGTCGTTTGAAATTTGAAGGAATAGTGAATTTCGAATTTCATTATTATTTTTGAAGTGAAATGGCGGTTTTAACCGCCGTTTGTTTGAATTTTGAAGAAATAATGAATTTGAATTTTCACTATTGTTTTTTGAAATGAAATGGCGGTTTTAATCGCCGTCGTTTGAAATTTGAAGGAATAGTGAATTTTGAATTTTCACTATTATTTTTTGAAGTGAAATGGCGGTTTTAATCGCCGTTGGTTTAAATTTTGAAGAAATAGTGAATTTGAATTTTCACTATTGTTGTTTGAAATGAAATGGCGGTTTTAATCGCCGTCGTTTGAAATTTGAAGGAATAGTGAATTTTGAATTTCGCTATTATTTTTGAAGTGAAATGGCGGTTTTAATCGCCATCGTTTAAAATTTGAAGGAATAGTGAATTTTAAATTTTCACTATTATCTTTGAAAATGAAACGGCGGTCTTGGTCGCCTTTGTTGAAGTTTGATAGTTTATGTAGGGAAATTGGGCCAAAGCCCAAAATTCTGCTGGAAAAGTAAAGGGGAAGCCTCATTGAGGCGCGAGCACCTTGGCGAGGGAAGGGAGCTTCCCTTTTTCCTGTAAAAGACGCGAGAATGGGAAGCTCCCCATTCTCACTTCGTCTTCTCCAAACACGCGACAAACAGGCGAAAACCACCATTGTCGACCTTGCTTCTTTGCTCATTTTGTTGCCATTATCAACATGTCATCTCAAGGTATGTAGTTCCTCTTGAATCCATTTGAATTTGTTGGTCTTTTCGTTGATTGAATTAGGGCGAAATCATATACCCTTGAAAATCGAATTGGGCGTTTTTGATTGAGCCAATTTCGAGTGAAATTTATGATTGCATTAGGTTAGAAAACTGTTTAGGAGTATAGAGGTGCTTTTAGTCTGCATTTTGGTCCCCGTTTCCGTTCTCCATGCTCGAAAAACATGAGTGAGGCGAAAAAACCGTCTCATTTCACAATGTCAAGTTTATTTGCTTGAGTTGTGTGCCCCACTAGGTTGCATTGTAGTCGGGGAAGACCATGTTTGCCATTTTGGATCTTTGTTGCGTACTGTGGGAAAAATTGGAATTTTCGCATTTTGTGACGGTCTTATGTCTGACAAAATAAGCGTCCGTTTGGGCTTGAATTGAGTCAGTTTGCTTTGAAATGGACCTTATTGGTAGTTTAGGTCGATTTAAGACGTGGTAAAATCACGTTGCCTTGTTGTGGTCGTATTTTGAAATTTTGACTTATTTGCGCTCAAATTGGTGTAGAAATTGCCTTTTTGAGTTGTAGAAAATATCCCATTGCATCGGGAACGTATTTTGGGTTGTTGGCGGACCTTGTGTGGGTCTTGAGGTGCCGTTTTTGGTTGTTTTGACTCGTCTTTTGCTTGAAAAGAAGGGCGAGTCGCTTTTTTTTTTGTTTTTTTGTAGATTGTTTTGTTTGGTTGGGTTTGGGCGGGATTGCCCTTGTTCTGCTTTGCAGGTTTTTCTTGGATTTGTCCATTTCATGCCGTCGTAATGTCGAAATTTCGGCTGACGTTCTTTGATTGCAGGAGAGTGCTCGGGACCTGTCGGGTCCATTGACGCGACCCTGGAGGACCTGTTTGGGAGCGGGCCGGTTAGTACTCCAGCTAGTGCGCTTGGGGCGGTAGTGGAGGACGCTTCTGAGGAGGAAGGGCCTTCCGAGGAGGCCGTTATGGATGAGAGAGCCGCTGAGGTTCATGAGGGGCCCGTTGTTGGGGCTGCTCACGTTGAGAGAGCTCAGACAGGGTCTGAGGCTAGTACCTCCGGGAGGAGGGTTACTAGAAGGAGGGCTCCTCGGCCGACCAGACGGGAGTTGAAGAACGTCGTTAGGGTCATTGAGATGCCTCCTATCCGCCACGTGGAGTCTCGTGGGCAGAAGAAACGGAGAGCGGAGACGGTTGAGGACGACGTTCACGTTGCGGGTTGGGAGGCCAGATGGGTTACAGCTCCGCGGGGGCTGAACCTACGGGCGGCGCCTGCTTGGGCCGAGGGTTTTGATGGCAGCCATCTGTTGCTTCGGCTGGACAGACACATTTCCTACCGTGCGCATGAGGGCCTGGTGAGTCGTGTTACTTGATTGAACTTTCGTCATTTCTGACATTTCAGACCTGGATAGGTGTTCTGAGGTTGTTTCTTTTTTATTTCAGGAGATCGGCACCATGAGGACTTTCTCAGGCTTCTCCACCTGTCTTGGTTTCTACGACGTTCTCCGAGCCGGTACGAGGGCGTTGATAGAGAGGTCGGCTTTTGGGCCGTTGGTGGCTGCCTGGCGGGATATTCACAGGGCTTCGATTAGGTCGAACCTGTGTCTGATCCGCGCTATGTTGGATCGGTACTGGGATACGACGTCGTCGTTCCACATGGAGTTTGGGGAGGTCGGTGTGACCTTAGAGGATATTGCCATGATATCTGGCCTCCCCTGTGGCGAGACACCTGTTGAGTTCTTGGAGACGCCGGAGAGAGTGTCTTCTCCCGCGGTTACTCGTCTGATCGACAGTGTTTTGCCCGAGCCTTCTGACATCACTCCGTACCTGATCGCGAGCTCATATGTCAGGGATCACTTTAAGGGGAGAGTGGTGGGTTACGCTCCGGCGCCGTTGGCGAGTTCCGAGGCTGAGGCTAGAGCTGACGCGCAGGAGGCACGGTTGTGGTTGGGGTACTTCTTGGGTGCCACGTACTTTGGTGACAAGGGTGAGCGCTTGTCGACCAAGGTACTTCCTCTCCTTGCTGAACTCGACATTCTGGGTCAGTTTGACTGGGTTACGCCGGCTTTGGAGAGTTTTACCCGGTACTTGCACGCTGCGGTGTGCCCGGAGGCGGTGGGAGATGGTAGTGCTCCTGCTTTGGTTGGTCCCGGCCTCATATTGGAGGTACGAGCGTTTTTGTAGTTTTTGTTGAGTTTGATTTTGATTTCGATTTTGATTACGCTTTTGATTTTGGCAATTTTTTGAAAGATTGGCTGATTTGTGTTTGCTGTGTTTGGTTACAGGCTTGGTTGTATGCTTACTTCATCCCCCTGCGTCCGGGGACTACCAGTGGCGTCCCTTCGACCTACTCTGCTGTGAGGGCCTGGACGGTGGCTTGGAAGAAGTCGACCAAGTCGACTTACGAGGACTGCAGGCGTCGTGTGTATGGATGTCAATGGATCGGGTTCGGGTCGGGTGAAGCCTCATCCGTCATCCATCCGTCCTTTTAAAATCTCATCCAACCCGTCCGTCATCCGTGAAACATATCATCCGTCATCCATCCATCCATCATCCATGGATGAAACGGGTGGATCGGGTGATGAACGGGTGTTGTGTATTTATATATTTCAAGTTAAAAAAAATGAAGATTTTTTTTTCGCTACAAAAATTAAGTTAGATAATTATTTTAGTGTAACTTTCTAGTGGGTAGGTTCACAAAATATTTATATTGAGAGTAGAAAAATATGAAAATTTAAATATTTTATATCTTAATAATGTGTTATATGTAAAAAAAATTAAATAAAAAATAATAAAATCGGGTGATGGATGGATGGCGGGTGGATGACGGGTGGAATTTCTTCATCCAACCCATCTGTCATCCATCATCCGTTTCATCCGTCATCCATCCATCATCCATTTAAATCGGGTTTTCATCCATCTTTTAGGATCAGATGGATCGGATTTTGATGGATGCGGGTGAAATTGGCATCCCTAGTCGTGTGAACGCCCTTCGAGTTGCTGACGTAAGTTGCTGTCCCTTACTCCTTTCATTTTGTAGAAACAGACAGAGATAGGATGACTAGGTAGCTTAGGAAGCCCCCAGTTAGCTGATTAGTTTTGCCTTGGGTGCTGTTCATCGGGTGGCCTTGGGAGCACTACACAGAGGTGCCGGTCGCTGCCAGGGAGCATTTGCGGCCTCGCAGCTCCCAACATTTATACCTTGAGACGGCGATCGAGCCGGTTTGGTACCTGGGCGAGCGTTTTTCTCGTCAGTCCTTTACTGAGACTTTCGTGGTACCGGTCGATCCGCCTAGGGTGTTGTTCTAGGAGTCGACCCCCGAAGAGGTTGAGGAGCACCTTCACGGTCAAGGAGGTGAGGAGCTGTTGCGGCGGGAGGTCGACTACGACACCTTCCGGTTGTCGATTCTTGCCTGGTACCCGATCGAGGTATGTTTTCCTTTGTTCTTTTGTTTCCTTTGCCTCTTTTGATAGGAGGGTTTGTTACCTTCGATGTGGACCCAAATTGCAGGGGGTCGATGTGTTCATGAGGACTCAGCCCCCAGTTTTCCCGGCGGAGACCACCTTTCAGAGGCCGGGCAGTGAGGAGCTACAGCTGCACCTGCCAGAGCCTGCCGTCGCTGAGGTGACCAACGTTGGCATGTAGTGGAGGTTGAGCGTTCTGAAGGTGAGTTCCTGATCCAAATATTCTTCCTCATTTATGTTTTGCCTTGCATTGTATTGAAGGACCTTCTTGGTTGTAGGTGACGACCGCTAGTCATCAGGCCTTGTGGCGGATGGCTAACCGGTGGAGGGCACTTGCTGGTGACCTGGCTGCGAGGGAGGCTCGACTTACCCAGGTACTTTTTGTATGTTGTTTTTGTGTATTTTGTGTTGCATTTTACGTTTTTATATCTTAATGATCTGTATTGTGTTTTTCAGGGTACTGCGGATCCGGCGGAGCTCGCTCGGGTCTGTGCTGAGTTGGATGCAGCTAGGTCGACAATTGAGGCCCAGGGGTTGGGGGTCACCAGTCGAGACCAGGAGTTGAGGCGTCGTGAGGACGCGTTGCTGAGCTGAGATGTAGAGATTGCCTCTCTCAGGGATCAGTTGGTTGCGGCGGAGGAGCTTCGCGTCACGAGGGAGTACGAGACGTTGGAGAGTTCTCCGGAGAGGGAGTCTGAGCAGATGGTGGTGTCTGCCTTGCCCGCGACTCCTCGTGAGACTGAGACTGGTCCGATGAGAGGTGCTGAGTAGTTGTAGTTGCTTGTCCGTGTCTTGGACCCTTGTCTGTACATATTTACATTTTGCGTGAGGCGGTTTTTATATATGTGTTTTTGGATTGTGGTTTATTTTGTGATTTTTGGCTTTTTTTTGTTGTGTTTCGGAGAAGCGCTGTCGGCTGTCAGTTCCCCTTTTTGCTTCGCACCAGTTCCTGCATCGTTAGTATAGAAAGCAGGCAACAGGTAGCACGTATGCATAAACGTGAATACGTAACAAGCATTTGATTGAAAACAAAATTAACCATGATGACTCGAAGTTAAAATTGAAATATGAAATTTGAAATTTGAAATGGTATTTTAAAAATTCCGCGACAAGTCGTCACGTTTGGACTTCTCAAAAGGAATTGATTTGAAAATTGAGTAATTAACTCGTGTCTTGAATTAAATTGCATCGAAATTGTTGAAATTGATTTGTAACTCGAAAAGTTCAAACTCAAACCGTCAGGGGTGAATTTTAGAATAGATTTTTGCGAGTGTATTTGATTTGATTTTTGTGAGATCAAGACTCGGATTTGTGAGTACTTGAAATTTTGAGGAAAACTGATGTCGTGTTATCAATTTTCGATTTTTATTTTTGCTGGGAAAAGAGCGAAAAATATTCCGGAATTTCGACTGACATGGAAACGATCCGTCGCGGATCGGGGCGACTAGCCCTTCCCTCTTAAAAAAAGAAAGAAAAATCTGTATGTTTAAAGCAGCGTCATGGAAACCGTGTCGGATTTCGTAAAACGCGAAAACAAGGAAATGTGAGTGTGAGAAAACACAAAAAGTTTTGGACCGTCCCGAAGAGGCGCGAGCATTCCGGCGGGAGGTTTGAAGTGTCAGGAGAAAACACAACTTGAAAGGGACAATTCAAGGTGGGAATCCTGAGAACAGGCCCAAAGAGGCGCGGGCAGCTTGGCGATAGATGTCAGCCTTCCCTTTTTTCGGAAAAAAGGCGCTGATTGTTTTGTATAAAAAGGGATGTTTGTGCTTCATTTTTTTATTTTATCGTCTACATTTTTTGATTTTTTTACAAATCACAATTACGTTTTGCAGGTTTTTCAAAACGATGGTAATTTATGAAATTTCTTTTAATATATAATTCTGTTTATTAAAGTCATGAATTTCTTTTAATTTTTTAATTAAAACATTATAATCTTGAATAACAATCTTAAATGATCGTATCACATTTAAAGATATAACATATAAAATTAAATAAATAAGTTATTTATCATCTATCTTTGATAAATCTAAAATTAACATATTGTCAAATTATTTCATTTAAAATTTGATTTAAAACTTTATTTGTAAGATATTTATATTGTAAGATATTTATAGAAAAATTTGAATTTGATATAAAATTTAACTTGGTGAGAAAAAAGTTTGGGATAGTTTTTTTTGGGATTGGAAAAAAACGACAATTAAATTACAAAATTGATTAAAAAAAATAAGTGCGCTAAGAAATGAAAGTAAAAAAAATGATCTCCCACAAGTCAATTAAGAAAAAAAATATATTGGAAAAATTATCAATATAAAAAATCCAAGGGTTAATTGATAAACAGTACCAATATAAGGACCAAAGATAATCAATAATTAGTAATCAATACCATAGTAGTAAGTTTTTTCTACGATAGGTACTAAGTTTCCTGATCATCTAATCTCAACCTACTTGAAAAAGTCGAAAAAGACATCATTCAAGTACAAATCTCCATTCACCCACTTCCAAAATCCCTCTTTTAGAAGAAAACAACCTTAAAGTAGGAAAAAAATTAGAGTAAGAAGACGACTTGTTACCTATCGTAGAAAAAAGTTAATAGTTTGGTACTGATTTCTAATTATTGATTATGTTGGTATTGATTATGAAAAAGATGACCAAAGTTGGTAGTGTGTTTATCAATTTACCCAAAATTTAATATGGAGAAATTTTTTTTCATTGAAAATGAGCGCATCAGAGGGAAAATATAGAAATTATAATAATTTAATGTCACATGTGCAAATAATGTGAAAAATTTGAGAAAAGAAACGATAAATCATAACAAACAGAAATCAGTATAAGAAAATAAGCGATTCTGTTGTACGACAGGGTAAAAATTGACTACTTGTTGGTTAATAATGACCACTTTGGGGAGGGAGGGGGGCGAAGACCTTTAGTTATAAAAAGTGGTCATTATTTTACCAAAAAATGGTTACATTTTTCATATCGTAAGTACGACGGTCATATAATAGAATTTGCGTAAAAAACTATGCGATAAAATGAGTACAATAGAAATGAAAATAAGAATGTCAATAAACTAAAGAAATAAAAAAATGTTAGGAAAACAAGATTAAGTTTACATTTTAGAGAAAATGGTTTTACTAACTTGGGCAAAAAAATGATGTCAAAATCATTAGTCGGGAGGGTAACATCGAAAATTTGATTGTTTTGGCCAAAATAAAGTTTTCCCCACAAAAATCGTAAATCATGTTAACATTTTTGTAATTAAATAGTACTAAAGCTAAATTTTGAAAGGAAAAAAATAAACTTAAAAAGATTCAAAGTGCTAATTATGTCAACAAAGTTAACTTTTAATTTCGGTAGCATATCAAAAGAACTCTACAATTAAGCGTGCTCGAGTAAGAGTAGTGTTGGGATGGGTGACCTCCTGGCAAGCCTCTCTGATGCGCGCGAATGCATGACTGGTGAAACCAAAGAATGTTCTAATGAATCGAGTTAACTATTGAAACCAGTACCGAGATTGTCACGGTTCCAAATATGATAAAATTTCGATCGTGAAAAAAAAATTATTTTACATTTTATTTATTTAATTTTCATGTATATTGTTTGTCACGGGAATTATTTTTTCGCCAAGAGAAATTTTTTTTGCCACGGGAGTTATTAGCCACGGGACAATCCGTGGCCAAAACTTTAATAATAGCCACGTTCTTTTTTTTCCCGTGGCTATCTCTTTGCCACGACCACTTGCGTCACGAAAGGTATCCCCGTGGCCAAATGATTTAGCCACGGAAATTTAACACTTGCGCCACGAACTTAGTCGTGGACCAAGTGCTCATTTGTAGTAGCGTGGTCTAGGTTGGTCGGGTTTGAAAAATCCTCCCCGTCTAGGTCACTCAGTTTCACTGCGCCCCCCGAAATTATTTTCTTGACCAGGTATGGCCCGGCCCAATTGGGTTTGAATTTCCCCCTCGGATCGACGAGTAATGGTGCCCGAACCGACTTGAGGAGGTATGTTCCTGGGTTTAACCTTCTTGTTAAATGCCCATTGTATACGTCGTTGGTATAGATGGACGTTGTGCAAGGCGTTGAGCCGCCGCTCGTCTAGAAGTGTGAGTTGTTCATACCTTCGACGGGTCCATTCCGCCTCAGGAACTTGACTCTCCACTAGGATGCGTAGAGATGGGACCTCTAACACTACCGGCTGAATCGCCTTCTTACCGTATGCTAGCTAGAAGGGTGTGGCGCCTGTCGGTGTTCGAATGGAGGTTCGGTATCCCCAAAGTGCGAATGGGAGTTTGCTCGGCCAATCGCGGTAGTTGTCTTGCATTTTCTTGATAATGGTGACGATAGTTTTGTTTGCTGCCTCCACCGCTCCGTTGGTTTGGGGACGGTAGGGGGATGATCGATGTCGTTTGATCTTGTATTTGTCGAGCAAAGCTTGTGTTTCCGCCCGGAAGTGAGAGCCTTGATCGCTGATGATTTCATGGGGTACCCCATATCTGCAGATGATGTTGTTTTGGATGAACTTGGCCACTTGTTTGGCGGTCAAGACTGCGTATGACTGCGCTTCTACCCATTTGGTGAAATAATGGATGGCGACGAGGACGAAGCAATGCCCGTTAGTGCCTATCGGGTTGACTTTTCCGATGATGTGGTTGAGAAAGGCCAGGGTGATGTTATGGTGTATAAAAGGGATGGTGGTATGTGTTGTATGTTGGCGAAGATTTTGCAATTGTGGCAATGTTTGACGTAGTCACGACAATCGGCTTCCATGGTGGTCCAGTAGTAGCCTAACCGCACGATCTTTCGGGTCAGCATCATTGCGCTCATGTGAGGGCCACATTCTTCGTCGTGGACCTCTCCCATGACTTTTTTGGCTTTGTGATGGTCAATGCAAAGGAAGAGAATCCCTTGGGGTGTTCTTTTGTATAATTGGTCATGGTTTATCACGAATTATGACGCAAGTAAACGGATTACTCTTTGTCCTCTTGGATCAGAGTTAGGAGGGAATTCATTTTTGGTTTTGATGTTGAGGATGGCTTGGTACCAGGGTTCGACATGGTTTTCCTCGTCGTTGTTGATGGCACATATGTGAGCTGGCTCGCTCCTTCTCTCGACACATAGGGGCATCGATGTCATGTCGTCAGGTATGTTGATGAGCGCGGCAAGTTTTGCTAGGGCATTAGCAAATTGATTTTCCTCTCGTGGTAAGTGGAAGCAGTCGACTTTGTCGAAGAACTCGGCCTCTTGATTAATTTTTTCTCGGTAGGGAGCTAAGTTGTCACTTCGGATCTTCCATGATCCGGACACCTGATTAATGATGAGTGAGGAATCGCCGTGGACCCTCAGTCTTTTGATGCCAAGTGTAATGGCCGCTTGTAGGCCGATGAGGCATGCTTCATATTCGGCGGTATTGTTGGTGACGGCGAAGTCTAGCTTGACCGAGATCGGAACATGTTCTCCCTCTGGTGATATTAGAAGGATTCCTACTCCGAAGCCTCTCAGATTAGATGAACCATCAAAGTATAGGTCCCATGCGTCGGTGTCGGCACAAAGGATGTCCTCGTCAGGAAGTGACCATGTGTCGGTCGTTGGATCTTCGTTGACGGGATTCTCCGCCAGGAAATCGGCGACTGCCCTTTCTTTGATAACCTTGAGGGGTACGAACTTGAGGTCAAACTCGGATAGCATGAGTGTCAACCTAGACAGCCTTCCGTTTAGTACGGGTTTTTCGAAGATATATTTGACCGGGTCCATCTTTGAGTAGATGTGAACCGTGTAGCTGAGCATGTAATGTCGCAACTTCTTTGTTGACCATACTAGGGCAAGGCATGTCTTTTCCAGTTGGGTATACCTCGTCTCATACTCGATGCATTTCTTGCTGATTTAGTAGATGGCATCACTCCCATGGCTGTGTCGGTGACAGTCAGGTATAAGGATAAGGGAATCCCTTGTTGCGGTGGCATGAGGACAGGAGGCTTGGATAGGATTTCCTTTATCCTGTCGAAGGCCTTTTGACAGTCGTTATCCTAATTGGTGTGATTGGAGGTGCGAAGTTTCTTGAAGATCGGTTCACAAATCATTGTGAGCTTGGCTATGAAGCCGCTGATGTATTGAACCTGACCGAGAAATCCCCAAATCTCCTTCTCGTTCTTAGGCCGAGGCATTTGCTGAAGGGCTTTGATTTTGGTTGGATCAATTACAATGCCTCTTTTACTGACGACATGTCCCAAGAGTTTTCCGGAGGTGACCCCGACTGCATATTTCTGAGGATTTAGTCTCATGTTATATTTCTGCAACGAGCGAAGAATTTCCGGAGGGCGTTGATGTGTCCGTCCGTTCTCTTGACTTGACAATGATATCATCGACATATACCTCTACCTCCTTGTGCATCATATCATGTAGGAGAGTGGTAGCGGTTCTTTGATTGGTTGCTCCGGCATTGATGAGACCGAAAGGCATGACCGTATAGCAATATGTACCCCACTGTGTAGTGAATGCAGTCTTGTGCATGTCTTCCTCAGCCATTTTGATCTGGTTGTACCGAGCATACCCGTCCGTGAATAATAGGAGGGCGTGCTCGGCGGTATTGTCCACCAGAATGTCAACATGTGGCAAAGGGAAGTCGTCCTTTGGACTCGCCTTGTTCAGATCCCTGAAGTCGACGCAAACCCGAATTCTCCCGTCTTTCTTTGGTACAGGAACATTGTTTGCCACCCAGTCAGAAAACTCAGACACTTTGATGAAACCGGCCTTGGACTGTTTATCCACTTCTTCTTTGATTTTTAGGGCTCACTCTGGGCGCATTCGATGCAGCTTTTGCTTCACGGGTTTAGCTCCGGGCTTAATGGGTATCCGATGCTCGGCAATTTCCCTGTCAATCCCAGGCATATCTCTGTAGGACCAGGCGAATACGTCCTTGTATTCGTGTAGGAGGTCAATTAATTGTCGTCTTTCCGAGGGGTCAAGGGTTGTCCCTATCCTAAGTTCTTGAGGTGTGTTGTCGGTTCCTACGTTCATAGGTTCAGTCTCCTCATTGATGGGGGTCCTAGTTTTCCGTTTGTCAAGTTCTTTGGCTAAGTGAGGTGGGTAGTCACTCAACTCAAATTCCTCATAGTCATTCAGAATTGCATTGCAGTTAAATTGAGACGAGTCATAAGCAAACCTAGCGTTCATTAAGTTGACTCGAGCGAAAAGCTCGGACAGGATAGCAGAGGAGGTGGCCCCTGGAACAGGCTCCAGGTTGTCACCTTTCATGGGAGTAGGGATGACCCTAGTTGACTCAGCCTCTGAAGCAGCCACAAGCTTGTGATAAAACAGTAGGAATGGGACCTTGACTGGGACATCAGGAGCGTTAGGAGTTAAGACAGACTCAGACTTAGACTCAGACTCAGACTCTTCTTCACTTCCTTCTTTGAACATAGGGCCTTCTCCAGTTGTGATCTTGAGAACGCGGCCTTGGCGATCGGTCCACTTGACAGTTTTCCTCCAGCCCTGTGTAGCTTTCTCTGGGTCAATATCAGAGATTAAGGCAGTGGGGCTAAACTGGTTATCCCTTAGAGCAATATTGATGATGTCCTCATAGTCGAGGTACTTGATGTTATCTTCCCCAAAAAGGAGAGTGACAGCTTGTCCGTCGAGGCATGGGGACGACTTAGACTCGGTTCATGCAGCTTCGGTGTTGTTGGGGATGAAGTAGCAGTCCTGGAAGGCTTCTACACCCGGGTACCTGACCTTGGCCACAGAGTCATAGATCGGTTCCGGAAAGCCGTGGTAGAGCTCGGACTCTCCCCCGGAGACAAAGTATCCATTGAGGGTCAGATGATAGGGACAAAGGATAACTCCGTGCTTCTTGCGCTTCCGAATTAGGAGGTTCATCTTCTGGATATCTTTACTGGTGGGTTCATAGCCCAGACCGAAGGGGATGTTGGGGACATTAGCTTGTTTCAAGGGAGGTAAGGTGCTCTTTAGCGGATTGAGAGGTAGACCCGGGAAATAACCCTGGCGCATCAGAATGCGGTTGACCGTGAGGTTGGCAAACGGGTCACAATCAGAGGGTGCTGATTCATCAGTTAGGGCGTTCACAGCTTGAAATCCCCACATCTCGTTGTCGTCCTCCTCGATTGCTTGGGAGGCTATTCCCTTTTTCATGATGGCTTTGATCAGGGAAGCAGGAATCGTGATCGTTTTCCCGTTGAAGGGGACCCTGATTTTCTGATGAAGGGTGGAGGTAACCGCCTTGACGGTGTGGATCCAGGGACGTCCCAGAAGCATGTTAACGGAGGCGTCGATGTCGACTACTGTAGATACCCAGTATCTGCACCTTCCAAAAACCACCCGTTGATGATCGGATTATAACGTGTTTTTGATATGCGTGAGTGAATTGGCTATACATGAGACGGTTTAATGCACTACTCGGATATGAAAAATGATTTCAAAAGTTTTCTAACTTCATTTGCTTTAAAATAACACTATTTATAGTTAAAACCGTCTTCAGACCCAAAACCGATTCAGAAACCCGCAACTCGAGTCAACCTGAGTCAATCCGAGTCAAACCAAATATCGAATGTCGAAAATAATGCCATGAATGCCTTTATCATGTCATTTCCATTAAAATGACCCTAATTAGAGTCAAAACCGTCTTCGGACCCAAAACCGACTCAGAAACCCGCAACTCGAGTCAACCTGAGTCAACACAAATCTCGAATGTCAAAAATAATGCTATGAATCTATTTATCATGTCATTTGCATTAAAATGACCCTAATTAGAGTCAAAACCGACACCGGGCCAAAAACCGACTCCAAATTCAAATCCCGACTCACACGGGTCAAAACCGAGTCAAGCACACAAAACACCTACCTCAAGTAACACCCAAAATCATCTTATTAGATGCCCCTATTGTCACATGACATCTCATTTCAATACCACAAACCAAACAATGGATGGAGCAAAGGCCACGTCCAAATTGAAAGGGACAATACACCCACTTGTATCTCAAGGTAGCTCGCGCCTGTTTAGGGTGTCTGCTTAGCCTCTAAGCAAACACAACCGACCTACCTCCCCACATTCCTCTATAAATATGAACCTTCACACACCATAATCCTCACGCGAGAGTCCGCCCCCTCCTTCTCCCTTAAACTTCTAGACCCGACTTCCTAAGTCACAAAATCGACACGTGTTTACGACCTACCGATCGTAAACACAAGCCTTACACATATTGTTTGGTACCGTCGCCATGCATTCGACCGACCCATTTGACCCACTCAATTCATCAATCAACATGTTTTAATTAACATATTTTCAACATATTTTCAAAACTAAATCCTTTTTTAAGGCACCTTTTTAAACTTCTTTGATCGCGATTAGTCACAACGAGAAAACCGTCTCTAAAGTCGTCTACTTCGCAAACATCAATACACGTAAGTTCAGGGTGTAAACAACTAATTTATTTCATGTCTTTACTGTTTTCATAACTTTTTAAGCATGAATGATGAATAACACGTTTCAAATATAGGTTAGACGAGCCAAAATCGAGTTTTGGCCCGAGACAGAAGCCCTTTGCCATGCAAAGAGGCTCGCGCCTCTTGTGGGTTCTCGGGTCAGACTCAAACGTGTTTGTTCTCGTCTTTCCTCTTTATTTCATTTCCTATTTGTAATCGGTTTGTACAATTTCAAATGTTTCAAATCATTTTTATAACAAACTTTTTAGTCATAAATTATAATCACCCTTGGTTCCATATACCATGACGGTTTAATCCGTGCCTCGGTGATATTAATTGGTTAATTACATTTTAAAAGAAATTCTTTTCTTTAATTTACCATTTTAATTCATTTTTATGATAAACATATTTTGACCATTACAAAAATCATCCTTGGTTCCTTATACCATGACGGTTTATTCCGTGACTCGATGATATTATGGTTAATTACATTTTAATTGGTATTTTAACACTCTTTTCTTTTATTTACAATTTTTCTAATTTGTTTACATTTGCAAACATATTAGTCATGATTGATAATCATCCTTGATTCTTTATACCATGTCGGTTTAATCCGAGTACGGTGATAAATATCGACTAATTACAAATAAATGAACTTAACATATTTAATTCATATCAAGTATTTTACATTTTTATTTGTAAATCATATTTTTCAAACTTGCATATCCGACAACGAATATTACTAACATAATAGTAATTATTCCGAGCCATGCAAACAATACATGCAAATCATTTATTCACAAATATGGTTTTAAACAACCATTTTAACAACCAGGAGGCATCTCTTGGCTCTCCCCGTGGCTTGCGCCCCAAGTGTTTGCCTATTTCCATCTTTCAGAACCTGGGCAGAGCCTCTTCCCTCGCCAATAGGCTCGCGCCCCCATGGGGCTGCCTGGCGCTGTTCTGCCTCGTTTTTAACACTTGTCTAGGACGATCCCAATTACGGTTAATCCGAATACATGACGGATCAGATTGACAAGCTCACGTTTTTACACTTTGTCATTTGACACCCTTTTTCAATAAATGGATCGTGTTAAGCATCATAACCCAAATTTGGTAAATGGATGTTTAATTTTCGTTTCACATGCAAATCAATCTAAATCCAACTCGACATCAATTACTTGATATTTGGATAAACAAACCGACTTAGGAAATATTCACATGTTAGGTTAAAACTTTTGGATGTGTATTCATGCATTTAAACCGTTTTATCAACTCTTGCACTTAAACAACCACGATCGATCAGTAGAGGCCGCTAACGCGGGTGGGATTGGGTGTCCGATTAAAGGGTTTCCCAATACATACCCTCACCCCTTAGTCAGAACCTTTGGATAGTGGATGGCCTTATCCAGGGCGTACGATAGTCATTTTAGGCATGGAATGCTAAAAGGGGGACGAGTCCTTATCTTTAGTACCTATGTCAAACACCGCTTTTTGCCTTGGTTGACCTAGGTATAAAGTGAATTCGAACGGGTTCCAAGCATCCCACAAATGCTTGGTGGCGACTCCGAACATCTCTAATCGTTTCGAGACCTTTACCGAGACGAAACCGACCGATCTAAAACGATCCGGTCGAAAGTATTTTACGCCGCCGAGCGTGGCTTTTAAAAGACCGCTGCATATCCACAGATTGGCTTGGCATGCAGGTGGCCCGTAACTGCAGATCGGTAGGTGACCCAAATCCATAGACCGGCCTGTGCCCCATGTCCACAGTTTGGCGACTCCGCTGGGGAAAACTAGGACACTTGTGTCTTTTTGATCCTTAGAGGTGAAACACGAACGAGGTCTTGGTTAAAGTGCATTAATTGAAATTACGGTCATACGTCGGGTTCCTTGTCCGGGCCCACAACCTAACCCTTTTCGACCAATTGGCTCGTCTCGTCGGCGTGAGTTTTCTCATCCCCGTGTTTTGAATCCCGATTGAGTCAAGCATACCGGTTACGTTACACATTTCTGTTTCGTCAAAGAGCTTTCATCACCTTTGAGCACGAGGCTAGGGCACTCTCCTTACACATTTTGTTTGCATTGGTATCCCTCTCGAAAATCGGGGTTTCATCGCTTGGTGTGTAACCCACCCATTTAAGCCAAAACCCGTGTCGGCATTATGCATAATATAATGAACTACGAGTGCTTATGTGTTATGTGATCCTAAGTCCATCCATGTCATTTCAAACTTTCAAAACACATTTTGCGACGTTATAATGGCCGTTCTAAACCTCGGTCTTTCGCCGACCGTTGTACACCTTTTTTATGTCGTCGTAATGACGATTTTCAAACTCAGTTTTCTACAACCATTTCAGCATGCCATTCTAGGCCGTCATAATGACGATTTTCAAACCCGGTTGACTATAACCATTTCAAATCACCTTTTCATGCCGTCGTAATGACGATTTTCAAACTCGGTTTTCTACAACCATTTCAACACGCCTTTCTAGGCCGTCGTAATGACGATTTTAAAACCCGGCTTTTCACAACCGTTTCAAAGCACCTTTTATGCCGTCGTAATGACTATTTTCAATCCCGGTTTTCACAAACCATTTCAAAACACCTTTTTGCGCCGTTATAATGGCCATTTCAAAACCCGGTTTTTATAACCATTTCAATTGCACCTTTTCATGCCGTCGTAATGACGATTTCAAACCTTGGTTTTTACAGGCCAATTCGAAATACCCTTTTACGTCGTCATAATGGCCGTTTCAAACCTCGGTCCCTCGCCTACCGTTACATTCTCAAAGCGCCCTCTTTACGTCGTCGTAATGACGAATTCTACCCTCGAATTTTCAAAAACTCGAAATTAATTTTCAAATTAAAACGTTTTTCAAACTGTCGTAATGACGATTTCAACCCGTGCAACTTTCCAAATTTCAAATCTCGTTTTCGAAATCAAATTTGGCTTTTCTAAGCCTTCGTAATGACGATTTCAATTCTCACAATTTTTTATTTGCATACCGTCTTTCAAAGGTTAAAACGGTTTTCTACCCATCGTAATGACGAATTCAATCATCATAATTTCCAATTTCAAATCATTTGAAAACAAATTTAACCGTTTTCAAATTTCAATTCAAACTCAATCTTTGAAAACAAATTTAGCCGTTTTCAAATTTCAAATTCAAAATCAAATCTTTGAAAACAAATTTAACCGTTTTCAAATTTCAAATTCAAAATCAAATATTTGAAAACAAATTTAATCGTTTTCAAATTTCAAATCCAATTTCAAATCATTTGAAAACAAATTTAACCGTTTTCAAATTTCGATTCAAAATCAAATCTTTGAAAACAAATTTAACCTTTCTCAGATATCAAATCCAACTTCAAATCTTTGAAAACAAATATAACTGTTTTCAAATTTCAAATTCAAAATCAAATCTTTGAAAACAATTTAACCGTTTTCAAATTTTAATTCAAAATCGAATCTTTGAAAACCAATTTCACCGTTTTCAGATTTCAAATCAGAACTCAATCTTTGAAAACAAATTTAACCGTTTTCAAATTTTCGACCCAATTTTTAGTCATTTGAAAACAAATTTAGCCGTTTTCATGGCCATTGTGATGAGAAGTCCAAATTCTTCAATTCTCAATTTTCAAGTCCGTGATTCGGAATTTCAAAACCGGCTTCGGAAACAACACAATGTTTTCAGAGACGCCGCAATCTTAACTTGAACCGTCTTTTGAAAACATACCTAAGACAACCCTTTCAACTGGCCGACCTTCTGAAGATCCCTACTCTTCAGAAGCCGTCTATAAAACGACAAATGAATCTTTTTGAAAATTTCTATTTTTGAAAATTTCAGTCCACCTTTCCGATTCAGCCTCGAGTCGATTAGAGTCTAGTCGATTTCAAGTCAAGTCGTCTAGATAACGTTGAGTTTCCGCCGAAGTTAGTACCTACCTTCTGGTCTATGTCGTATCACCTAATTGTCGAGACATCTTCAATGGCGTTAGGAGAGTCAAAACCTCTCGGGTATTGAACCCGTCTTTCCCCTACATTACGGGTCAAAGGTCAAGTTTGTGTACATTTCTTGTCCAACGGCGTCACGCCAGCAACAAACCTCCAAATCTCGTCAGAAGTCATCTGTCTAGGCATCACTATGCCAAAGTTGACACTCGAGTCTAAGTTCAATGTCTTGCAACAAGAGTTCAAACACAAGAGGTCATTCACGATCTTTAATGAACTCATAACCGAGTTACACTGTTGCATCTTCACAACAAAACTGCCTTTTGTACATGTGTGTCGTACTTGCCTTTGTTTGTGCAATCCCTTTCCAAGACAAGTTATAACGCCTATCGTTATGTCAATTAGGAATCCCTTGGGTGCCGTCAATCTTCAACCAGGAACTCAAGAAGCTGATCAACCTTCATCCGCCATGACTTTTGCCGAAACCAACAACATGGTCCTTCGACTCCTAACTACCATGGAAAATTTGAGCACTCGTCTCTCCCAGGTTGAGGACAAAATGATAACCGGGAATTTTACCTCCCCTGATATTGAGCAAAGGGTTAAGCACTTGAAAGCCGACTACTTACCAACAACAAGAACAACCATCCTGAAAACCCTATTCAGCACAGCGAGGAATCTTCCCTGGACTCCTCTCACCTCATCTCTCCTGACGATGAGAAAATTTATGCAATGATGAGGATGGCATACAAAGCGCTATAATGATGCTCTCCGTCTCCATCAACAACATATTCTCAAAGCTACAAGTGGCTATCGATGATTTGAACACTCGAGTAGCTAATTTGGAGAAGAGGTTTGGTAGTACCGAAAATGAACCTGACCATCAAGGAGAAAACCAACCCTTCGTTCACCAACCAACAGCTGTTGAAAATGAGGAGTCATCTGATGGTTCCCACATCCACGAACCTACCAACAAAGAAATCACCTCACCGAAATCCCTTTCCAAATATCAAGCAACATCCCAAAAACTTCCCATTGACAACAACCAAATACTGCTTCCGCCCAGGATTGACAAAAACAAAAACAAAACTCACAAAAACGTCCTCAAAAACACCAATGTTGGAACCATGGGAAAACATCAAAGGGTATTCACAGATTTGGGAATAACATATGGCACCGCTCTGGAGATACTTGCTTCAGAAGGAATGCTCCGACCCATTGGTCCGACTCCGGACAAACCCGAACACAAAAGAACCCGATTCTGGGATGGTGATGATTAGGGAAGGGCCATGACACCGAAACCTGTTTCAAACTCAAGCATGCCATTCAAGATATGATTGAAGCTGGCAAAATCATAATTGCACCTCTCAGTCAAGACAATCCTCTCGGATGTCTAAAGCCAAACAGCAAGGTTGAGCGTTCTCAAAGGACATTCACCATACAATCTATGCCACAACTCTTCAAAAGCTTGTGACTGAAGGGAAGCTATAACCAATCGGGCCCACTCCGGACCCGCTTGAATATAGGAAAACCCATTTCTGGGACGGCAATGCCTATTGCCAATATCATCAAGGAAAAGGTCATGACACTGAAACATGCTTCAAACTGAAACATGTTATTCAAAGTATGATCGACAACCATGAACTGGTACCTTCATCCCTAGGTCAACCAATTGATGAAAATAACCCTAATGAACATCTCTTTCTGCAAGGGGATGAAAGCCTCATCGACTATTGTCCACATATCATTCCCAACAATGTGAGTGAAGTGCTCAAGTGGGTCAATGCTCAAGACCAGATATTCAAGCCGCTGGATGCTGCAAAGGAGACCTTCGAGGGGGAAAGTGATGATTAGGAGTCCGTATCTAGGATTGAGTCTGAGTCCGAGTCCGAGTCTTAGGCTTTCTTATATCTATCCTAGTATCCGTCCTTTTATTCCTAAGTGACAACTGGGGGCTGTCCTCATGAGTCACATGTATCCATCGAGTCTGTGATAACCTCTTATTTATCTAAATAAAAGCATGATTTTCAACTATCATATATTCTCCCTTTTACCATTTCCCGTTGACAACGAGAATTGATTTGAGAATTGATTTAAAACAAACAATATGTTCCAATTCAACGTGAGTACGGTCGAGTGACGTTCCGTACCGAGTAAACAGAGGACTCGAAACTCCGTGTCCATTCTCTTTACCTATTCCATGTCTGGCAATAGAAACCTCTCATTAGCACCCGATCTAGAACAAGCTCTCAATCAAAGGGATCCTACGACGAACCTAGATAACAAACCAGAACATCTCCTTGTTCATGATCAATGCGTAAGGTAAGCCCATTCCCCACAAAACATCCCATCATCAAATATCAACCTCTCACCAACGGGTACATCCCTGTCTGCACCTCCATCTTCCTCGAAGGAAGGACGGCAAAAAAGCCAATATCCATTCACTCGAAGCAAAAGCGAAAGGCCAAAATCAAAGGCCCAAGCCAATAGCCATTAACCCAAAGCCAAAGCTCAAGGCCAAAGCAAAAACCAAAGCCAAAATCAATTCTCTCAAGGCCAAAGCCAAAGTCAAAGTCAAAGCAAAAACCAAACTCAAAGCCCAAACAAAAGGCTACTCACCCAACGTCAAGGCCAAGACCCAAGCTAAAATCAAAACAAAACAAGATTGAAACTCTTTTCTCAAAAAGGCCAAAATCCAAAGAAAGCATCCAACACACAAAATCCTGGACACGTGAGTCCAAAATACCAAGTCCAGGACCAACTAGTCCAAAGCCCAGGACCAACAAGTCCAACACACCAAATCCCGGACCGACAAGTCCAAAACACCAAACACTAAAACCTCAACCAAAACTGCTTCACCCCTATGTCCTTCTAGAGACTGTTACAGGGAGACCTATCTAGGATCCTGGGAATTCCCCTCAAGATCATAGCCAACATCGCTTCACCCTTAAGTCCTTCTAGAGACTGTTATAGGGAGAACTATCCAGGCTTCTAAGGATTCCCCTTAAGCTCGTAATATCACATCTTAACCTTTAAGGTCTAGACATGGGAATCTGATACCACATTATTTACCAACCATTTCGTGCTCAGGCCACATCAAGCCCGAGACCCCATTCCACACCACATTACAAGCCGTAACCCACCGGCCTAAACACTACAAAATACAAATTCCAGATTTTTATCTGTCAAACAAACCTTTTATTACCAAGCTTCACATTCCAAAATGCCGAACCCATTTTCACCTTGACTCAGATTCAGAGTCTTCAAAAAAAACATTGCTTTCTTAGGGTCCACTTTTTAGTGTGCTCACACAACAAGAAACGTTTTCACAAGCTATGCCTCTTCGATTCAAGAGGTATTTCTCTCCAATCAACTTTCGAGTCACCAAACGGAATTCACCGTCGTGACCCTCAACTCCAGATTTTTATCTGTCAAACAAACCTGTTATTACCAAGCTCCACATTCCATAATGTCGAAGCCTTTTTCACCCTGACCCAGATACGAAATCCTCGAATGCTTTGCTACCGAGAACGGGACATACACAATCTACCCTTAGGGTCCACTTTTTAGTGTGCTCACATGATAAGGAACATTTTCACAAATTACACCTCTTCGATTTATGATCAAGGAGGAATTATCTCAAATCAATTTTTCGAGTCACCAAACGGAGTTTACCGTCGTGACCCTTACACTTTAAGGTCCTAACAACTCTCTTAGACACACATTCAGATGAGTCACCAAACGGAATTTACTGTCGTGACCCTCACACTTTAAGGTCCTAACAACTCGCTTAGGCACACATTCAGAAGTACGATCTGGTTTGATTTCACTTCACGTGAATACGTAGGCTGTCCTTCAAGGACACAACCATACACCTCAAAATCACTTATGGTCCTAACAACTCGCTTAGGCACACACATGAAGAACTACGATCTGGTTTGATTTTTCACACACGCAAATAAGTAGGCAGTCCTATTGCTAGGACACAAGCATATCCCCACACACATTCAATTTTTCAAACCTTCAATTTGCAACCCATTGCACACACAGCTCAGAACTACGATCTGGTTTGATTTCGCAAACACGCGAATACGTAGGCAGTCCTATTACAAGGACATTACCGCATACTCCTTTCACAACCCTTCCAATTTTCAATCCTCAATAACCAGCTCAGAGCTACGATCTGGTTTGGTTTCGCAAACACGCGAATACGTAGGCAGTCCCCCAACAAGGACACAACCGCATATCCATTTCAATCCTCAAAAGCAGCCTACCCAGCTGCAAAATTTAATCTTATACCTCTTTACTAGGGGCTTCTTCCTTAAGATGTCACCCATTCCTTATTTTGTCAAATTCTCATCTTCTCACTCTAGGGGCTTCTCTTTCAAGACACCACCCGTCCTTTAACCTCAAACATCTTTTGAGTCTCAACTAAAGTCCAAAAAAAACGCCCATAGCCTAGTGCTCGGTTCGGACGATGACAAGGTCTTGGTTCCGCTCTCTGAATCATCATACCTTGAGAAGGGATCTCAAACAAGCAAACAGAGGCAAAGATGTCTGGAGAAGTTAATCAATTCATGTTCCCCAGCTGAGCGGACCTTCTACCTCAGGGATTTGATACGGGTTGTCACCCTTTCTTGGCTAAGGAGTTGCAGTACATGTGCGAGTTCCGTCAGAGTCACCCCTGTGTCGTGTCGATACTGAATTTGCATCACGTTCACGATCGTCCGTCTGCCAGTATGTCAATATGCGTCCGTGTGAGTCAGTGTCCCAACGGTCACGTGTCTCTAATCTGTCAAATCACGGATCTGCGAGCAACAATATCCAACTCTTAACAGCTTTTAAGCTTCACAACATTCAAAACTTCTATCTCCCTTCGCGTGAGATATTACATGCTAGTTGCTTATATGCTAACTGCTCACATGCGTATGTGCCTACGTGCTTATATGCTTGCGTGCTAGTTGCTTATATGCTAACTGCTCACATGCTTATGTACTTACGTGCTTATATGCTTGCATTCAACGTGTTTGTCTATGAGACTACGGATTTGTATGGTCACTAACTATGCAGGTAATCTTGAGAAGACAAACTCACTCCAACTGAGTACTGGGTTCTTCCCAACAAACGGCGACCCATCAAGTCCAAGAGCTTTAACCCCGCCGATTACATGGCATACGCCACCTCCTAGCGAGCAGTAACTCATATCCCCTGCGAGTCCTGAGAAGTTTCTAACTCCCCAGCGAGTGCCGCTTTTTTAAATGGATGTCACACATGCTAATTTCCACAGTCGATCATTCGACCATAGATGGCTGGCGAGCCTTAAAACGCGTATGGCTGGCGAGCCTTTATCCGCAAACAAGATACAACTCAAGGACGTATCCCGAAGATACTTCGGGAATGACTCCTTTTCACAAGATGGCGAGCCTTTATCCGCAAACAAGGTAGAACTCAAGGACGTATCCCGAAGATGCCTCGGGTACGACTCCTTATCACATCTAGCGAGCCTTTACACGCACACAAGATATGATTCAAGGACATATCCCGATGATGCCTCAGGTATGACTCCTTCCTATGGCTAGCGAGCCTCAAAACACACCACCTTCAACACCGGCTGGCGAGCCTTTGCGCGCAAAAGATTCGAGGACGTATCCCGAAGATGCCTCTGGTATGACTCCTTCTTATGGTTGGCGAGCCTTTATACGTAGTCTAATAGACTTTAAACGACCCGAACCGGAAGTTGTCAGACTCTAAACTGTTCCCGACGGCAGGTCCTTGACTCGAATCATCGAGTCGCCTCGACGTCGCCCTTCCCGACGGCAGGTCCTTGGCTCAAACCTTTTTGAGTCGCCTTGACGTCGCAATGCTCTTCAGGTTGTAATCTTCGATTGACCTGGAGATCATACTTTGACTTTTGCCCTGTCCAAGCCACAGTTAAAGTGGGGGTTCTGTAGATACCCAGTATCTGCACCTTCCAAAAACCACCCGATGATGATCGGACTATAACTTGTTTTTGATATGTGTGCGTGGATTGGCTATACATGAGACGGTTTAATGCACTACTCGGATATGAAAAATGATTTCAAAAGTTTTATAACTTCATTTGCTTTAAAATAACACTATTTAGAGTTAAAACTGTCTTCGGACCCAAAACCGACTCAAAAACCCGCAACTCGAGTCAACATGTGTCAAACCGAGTCAACCCAAATCTCGAATGTCGAAAATAATGCCATGAATGTCTTTATCAAGTCATTTGCATTAAAATGACCCTAATTAGAGTCAAAACTGACACCGGGCCAAAAACCGACTCCAAATTCAAATCCCAACTCACACGGGTCAAACCCGAGTCAAGCACACAAAACACCTACCTCAAGTAACACCCAAAATCATCTTATTAGATGCCCATATTATTACACGACATATTATTTCAATACCACAAACCAAAAAATGGATGCAGCAAAGGCCACGTCCAAATTGAAAGGGACAATACACCCACTTGTATCTCAAGGTAGCTCGCGCCTGTTTAGGGTGTCTGCTTAGCCTCTAAGCAAACACAACTGACCTACCTCCCCACATTCCTCTATAAATATGAACCTTCACACACCATAATCCTCACGCGAGAGTCCGCCCCCTCCTTCTCCCTTAAACTTCTAGACCCGACTTCCTAAGTCACAAAATCGACACGTGTTTACGACCTACCGATCGTAAACACAAGCCTTACACATATTGTTTGGTACCGTCGCCATGCATTCGACCGACCCATTTGACCAACTCAATTCAATAATCAACATGTTTTAATTAACATATTTTCAACATATTTTCAAAACTAAATCCTTTTTTAAGGCACCTTTTTAAACTTCTTTGATCGCGATTAGTCACAACGAGAAAACCGTCTCTAAAGTCGTCTACTTCGCAAACATCAATACACGTAAGTTTGAGGGTGTAAACAACTCATTTATTTCATGTCTTTACTGTTTTCATAACTTTATAAGCATGAATGATGCATAACATGATTCAAATATAGGTTAGACGAGCCAAAATCGAGTTTTGGCCCGAGACAGAAGCCCTTTGCTATGCAAAGAGGCTCGCGCCTCTTGTGGGTTCTCGGTTCAGACTCAAACGTGTTTGTTCTCGTCTTTCCTCTTTATTTCATTTGTTATTTGTAATCGGTTTTACCATTTCAAATGTTTCAAATCATTTTTATGACAAACTTTTTAGCCATAAATTATAATCACACTTGGTTCCATATACCATGACGGTTTAATCCGTGCCTCGGTTATATTAATTGGTTAATTACATTTTAAAAGAAATTCTTTTCTTTAATTTACCATTTTAATTCATTTTTATGATAAACATATTTTGACCATTACAAAAATCATCCTTGGTTCCTTATACCATGACGGTTTATTCCGTGACTCGATCATATTATGGTTAATTACATTTTAATGGGTATTTTAACACTCTTTTATTTTATTTACCATTTTTCTCATTTGTTTACATTTGCAAACATATTAGTCATGATTGATAATCATCCTTGGTTCTTTATACCATGTCGGTGTACGGTGATAAATATCGACTAATTACAAATAAATGAACTTAAGATATTTAGTTCATATCAAGCATTTTATATTTTTATTTGTAAATCATATCTTTCAGACTTGCAAATCCGACAACGAATATTACTAACATAATAGTAATTATTCCGAGTCATGCAAACAATACTTGCAAATCATTTATTCACAAATACGGTTTTAAACAACCATTTTAACAACCCGGAGGCATCTCTTGGCTTGCCCCGTGGCTTGCACCCCAAGAGTCTCCCTATTTCCATCTTTCAGAACCTGGGCAGAGCCCCTTCCCTAGTCAATAGGCTCGCGCCCCCATAGGGCTGCCTGGCGCTGTTGTGCCTCGTTTTTAACACTTGTCTAAGACGATCCCGATTACGGTTAATCCGAATAAATGACGGATCAGATTGACAAGCTCACGTTTTTACACTTTGTCATTTGAAACCCTTTTTCAATAAATGGATCGTGTTAAGCACCATAACTGAAATTTGGTAAATGGATGTTTAATTTTCGTTTCACATGCAAATCAATCTAAATCTAACTCGACATCAATTACTTGATATTTGGATAAACAAACCGACTTAGGAAATATTCACATTTTAGGTTAAAACTTTTGGATGTGCATTCATGCATTTTAACCGTTTTATCAACTCTTGCACTTAAACAACCACGATCGATCAGTAGAGGCCGCTAACGCGGGCGAGATTGGGTGTCCGATTAAAGGGCTTCCCAATACGTACTCTCACCCCTTACTCAGAACCTCTGGATAGTGGATGGCCTTATCCAGGGCGTACGAGAGTCATTTTAGGCATATAATGCTAAAAGGGGGACGAGTCCTTATCTTTAGTACCTATGTCAAACACCGCTTTTTGCCTTGGTTGACCTAGGTATAAAGTGGATTCGAACGTTTTCCAAGCATCCCACAAATGCTTGGTGGCGACTCCGAACATCTCTAATCGTTTCGAGACCTTTACCGAGACGAAACCGACCGATCTAAAACGATCCGGTCGAAAGCATTTTACGCCGCCGAGCGTGGATTTAAAAAGACCGCTGCATGTCCACAGATTGGCTTAGCGTGCAGGTGGTCCGTGACCGCAGATCGGTAGGTGGCCCAAATCCACAGACCGGCCTGTGGCCCATGTTCACAACTACCTGGAAACTGGTTTGCCTTTACAGTGGTCCGGTTGCAATGGTTAGAGTAATAAGCTCTGCGACCTTACGATGAGTGCCGTCATAAGCGCGTACTCCTTGATTGGTTAGGACCAAGGCAGCTCCTTTGATACCCAATTTGTGAGCTGTTTTGAGGGGAATGACATAAACCGCAAATCCGTAATCCACAAGAACCATAGGCACATCCTTTTTTAGGCACTGTACGGTGATGTATAAGGCTAGGTTATGGTTGGCTCCGAAGGGAGGGATATCCTCATCAGAGAAGATGACCGGTTTTCTCAAGTCGGGGACATCCCTTGTCACGTGTGCCACTACTTCTTCGGGGGAGGAGGTAGAGGGCACAGTCAGGTTTCCCAAGGCTTGTAGTATAGCTTGCCGATGCTCGAAAGATGTGGCGATCCGTTGCCAAATTGATATTTCGGCTTTTGCTTTCTGCATTTGTTTGAGGATCGAATTCTCGGGAGCCTTCGGTTGAGTGTCCATTTCTGGGACAGTTTCGTCATTCGTAGTTGGAGCGACCATTGAATTGTTCGGGTTTTGATAGGGGCGTCCGGTCCGGGTAAGATGACCGATCTCTTTTGCCCGTTTCTCTTTCCCTGGGACTATATAGATATCCTCAGCATCATCTCTCCAGATACCATTGATTTCGGGATCTCGAGGGTACCTCGGAGGGGTATTCCTCGGTGGGCAGTTTTTGTGAGGGAGATTTTTGTGAGGGTAATTTTTGTGAGGGTAGTTTTTGTGAGGTCAATTATTGTGGGGGTGATTATTGTGAGGTGCATGCCAGAATGGTCGCGGGAGCAATCCTTCCTGGTGAGGGTAGTTTTGGGTGCCTGGGGTACCCTCCCTCAGGCGTGGTGTTGGAGGATTGAAAATCAGTCGTTGGTAGGCGTCGTCAAGTTGGGTAATCCTTTCGGAGAGACTGGCTATAGCTTCCTCAACTTGTTGGAACATGGCAAGCATAGTTGCGGCACTGAACACGAATACCCCGTCCGAGGCATCCTTCTCCAAGGCATTCACCTCGTCATCAATTGGTGAGATGAGGTGTGAGCAGTCTAAGGTCGGCTCATTGTCGGAGATAGCATGGATTCCCAAAGGGTTTGTCTTGTTGTTTGGTTTAGTCGGTGGAGGCAAAGGTAATTCCCCTTTCTCGATCATGTCCTGAATGACGTGTTTGAGCTTGAAACAGGTTTCCGTGTCATGATCTTTCCCTTGGTGGTATTGATAGTAGGCATTAGGGTTCCAGAAGCGGGATTTCTTAGCATCAGACGGATCTGGAGTGGGTCCGATCGGCTTTAACTTCCCTTGGTCCATTAGCCTTTTCAGGGCGCTTGCATAAGTTGACCCTATGTTGGTGAACACTCCTTGAGGGCGTTCAGCTCTCTTAGCGGTCGACTCGAGGAGGTTGACCTCGTCAATTTTGTTCGTTTAACCATAAGGGCGAGATCCGGTTGATGTGGATCCCTGGTAGCCTCTACCGGTGGTTTTGGCTTGGACACCCTTTCGGAGGTCGTCTTTAATGCGGGTTCTAAAGATTTGAAAATCCTGGAACGTCTTGATGTTTTGGTACCTCAGTAAGTTGGCATACACCGGGCAGAGATTGTTGACAAACTTTTCCACCAAAGTTGACTCACTCGGCTTGCTGACCAACTGAGTGCTTACTCTCCTCCAACGGGTCAAGAATTCGGTGAATCTCTCTTTCTCATTTTGGGTTAGGACCTCAAGAGTACGGGTATTAGCTTGGATTTCGACATTGTCGGCATGTTGCTTAGCAAGTTCAACTGCAACCTCATCCCAGGTAGTGAGGTTCTTCGGGTCAAGGGAGTAGTACCATTGGCGAGGGATCGGTTTCAAGGATGATGGAAAGATCCGAGTGAAAAGTTCATGTTTAACCCCTTTTATGGCCATGTAGTCTTTGAAGGCTCGGATGTGATTGAGTGGGTCCTCCACTCCCTTGAATTTGGGCACATCAGTCAGGGTAAAGTTGTCGGGTAATTGATCCCCAACGTGTTCAAATCTTCTATTGTTCTCAAGGTGGATGTTGTTACCCCGGGCTAGGAGTTGTTCTTCCAGGAGCTTGAGCCTTTTCTCAGTTTCAGTCAAGGGCGGAGTGTTCTGTTCTCCAATTTCCTTGTTTTCCAGGGTGTCGATACGGGTCTCGACACGGTCCAGGGTGACCTTAAGAGCAGTGAGTAGGCTGGCTAGCTGAGCAGTTGTAACATATCTGTTGTCATTATTGTTGTTGGATGAAGCTGAAGACGGGGCCATGGTTCTGAGGCAGAAAAATGGCTCACATTAAAACTCAATCCGACACGGTTCGAAGACTGAATGCAGACAACACAAAGGACAGAACAAAGATCGGACTCAACAAGACGAGGGTGACCGTGTGTGGTACCTCGGTGCTGCCTCGATTTATAACGTGACGGTGTTGACCGGACTCCAACTCGCGTCCAACGTAGTGGCATGACGCCGTTGGAAAAGTCTCGTGGTGAGACGACTCATAAGTAAAGACCCATAAGTACGTTTGCTTCGACTCGATAGACACGAGGCGGAATTGGAATGGTGGACTGAAGTTTTCGAAAATAGAAACTTTCAAAAAGATTCGTTTGTCGCTTTATGGACGACTTCCGAAGATAGAGATCTCCGCAAGTCGGTCTAGTTGAAAGGTCGTCTTAAGTTTGTTTGCAAAAAACGGTTTGAGTTTGAGTCGGCTTGGAAAACAACGTACTGTTTTCCAAGACGGTTTTTGAAATTCAAAATTGTATGTTTTGAAAATCGACTTTGAAATTTTTTAAAAGGTCTCGGGGATGGTGCATGGTCCTCGGGATCTCGAAAGTGTCTCGAAAAAAGGGTGTGTGCTTTTCTCGGGTTTTGAAAGAGCCATTGTCGGCGCGAAACGGGTCAAAATCCGTGTCTAGACGCGGCAATTATAACGGCGTAAAAAGGTGTTTTGAAGTGGTTGTAAAAAAACCGAGTTTGAAAATCGTCATTACGACGGCCTAGAAAGGCGTGTTGAAATGGTTATAAAAACCGGGTTTTGAAAATTGTCATTACGACGACCTAGAAAGGCGTGTTCAAATGGTATAAAAACCGGGTTTTGAAAATCGTCATTACAACGGCCTAGAAAGGCGTGTTGAAATGGTTCTGAAAATCGGGTTTAAAAATCGTCATTATGACGGCCTAGAATGGCGTGTTGAAAAGCAACGGTCGGCAAAAGACCGAGGTTTTAAATGTCCATTATAACGCCGCGAAAGGTTGTTTTTGAAAGTTTGAAAATGACACGGAAGGACTTATGATCACATAGCACATAAGCACTCACAGTTTCATTATATTATGCATAATGCTGACACGGGTTTTGGCTTAAAAGGGTGGGTTACACACCAAGCAATCAAACCCCGATTTGCGAGAGGGATACCAATCCAAACAAAATATGTAAGGAGGGTGCCCTAGCCTCGTGCTCGAAGGTGATGAAAGCTCTTTGACAAAACAGAAATTTGTATTGTCAACAGTATGCTTGACTCAATCGGGATTCAAAACGCGGGGATGAGAAAACTCACGCCGACGAGACGAGCCAATTGGTCGAAAAGGGTTAGGTTGTGGGCCCGGCAAGGAACCCGACCGTGACCGTAATATCAATTATTGCATTCCAACCAACACCTCGTTCGAGTCTCACCATCTAGGGATCACAAAGACACAAGTGTCCTAGTTCTCCCCAGCGGAGTTGCCAATCTGTGGACATAGCCACCTACACGCCAGGCCAATCTATGGACGTATAGCGGTCTTCTGAAAGCCACGCTCGGCGGCGTAAAAATGCTTTCGACCGGATCGTTTTAGATCGGTCGGTTTCGTCTCGGCAAGGGTCCCGAAACGATTAGAGATGTTCTTGAAAGATCATAGATCCATATTAGACTCTCTAATAAAAGTTAAATTATCTCATAATTTATCATTTTGGTGATCTATGTAACATTCATGCAAATATAAAAGCATAAAAATGAAAGTTTAAGGAAAAAACAATTTCCTTACATTGATTTCATGGTAATATGGGCACAAACTAGATCACCATTCTAGTTTGTTCTTGAGCTAAAAAGATATGGATGATCCTCCTTGAAAAACCTTCAAAAAGAAAGTCTCCTTCAAGTTCCACCCAAGAACTACACCCACAAATTATCTTACAAATACTAACTAGATACTTGTAAAATAAACCCTTGATAATATGTAAATAATACTAACAATCATAGTTATTATTTTTAGTTTACTAACAACTTAGTAAAATGATGGTTATTATTTTAGAGAGAAGATCGATGAACACATGCAAATGTTCAAGTGTTGTAGTGTAAAAATGAACAAATGATGGAGTGTATATGGGGGATGAGGCCGGGTAGGTGGAGGTGGAGTGTGGGAGTGATTTTCTTATTTTTTGTCAATCTTACATCACATGCAAAAAAGATTATAAGATAACTTATGGAAGAATATAAAGTAAGGTGAAATGATTATGTTCCTAATCATCCACAACTCTATTTTACACGGTCCACTTGCCCATTTACGGGTCCATGTCGGTTCTTATATTTGTCCCACAAATACGTGTAATTTATTTTAAACATCGTTTCATGTTTAAATGCTTCCAATTAATTTCGTCTAAATCACTCCATAAATATACGTGTACCGCTACACATATTATTTACGTACTAATATTAATCACATTAATCAATTAGTACAATTTTAGTGAATTAACAATTAATTAACTAAAACCCGTCTCCCAAAATTTATTATTCAATTATCGCATAATTAAATAATAACTGCCGTGCCTCGAGTTCGCAACTCGAAATCTCTCTAAAAATAATCGACTAACCTTTTAGTCTATAAATTAAGGTACTAAATAAATTTTATCTCATACAATTAATTAGTTGTCAATTGGGGTTCGTTCCTTTAGGTGTGACCGAAAGGGTTCAGTTGATCACCGCCGTCTCACGACAATAACGTCAAACTCTAGTCCGCCAACCGTTATCGATTTACGTTAATCAACTGACGAGGATCAAATAATTAAATATCTGATGATATTCCTTTAATGAGATTTATTATGTAAACGCACTATTGTGGAGGACACTAACTCCAACAATTTCCCAGTTGTCCGACACAAGGTGTGCGCTACTAATTCTCTTGTCCGTTTTAATCTCCCACTCAATGCAAGGTGTCTTTCAGGTCGCACTTGCACATGAACATATCACGAGTGGTTTTCTCGATCGGGAGTGTGACTACCTGACCGGAAAAATCTCTCACGGATAACTTCCGAGCGTGGCTACGCATTTGTAGTTATTAACTCCTCGAGTGGCCTTGAGTTATAGTTTACGCAACGTGGGTGGACAATTATTGTATGCCTTATCTATCCTATTGCACAATACAGATCACCATGACCTAGTAAATGCCCTTTTGGCCTCCTTTCACGGCACGACCTAGGACAAAAACCAAAGTCACTAGGAAACTGCACTTGCTCAGATAATAGTCTCCAGTCAAAAGAATCGACTCATTAGAACATCTTCGAGATCCCCGCCACGACCAGGCGTCTATAATAGAACTTAGGGACTCTCTAAATGCTCACTGTCCAGCAAAATGTCACACACTCTGCCTATGTAATCGACTAGTCATCACGTATGACCTTATGATGTTGAACAACCATCAATCGACTTACAATCTAGTAACTCCGAGACGTCACCTCATTAAGTGACCAGGGACAAAATACAATGTTCATCTTATTCACTTGAATAGTATTCAGATAAACAAGGTATTTAAAATTTAGTCACACTAAATAAAAGATTTATAAAAGAATGAATGCGAAAACAATGAATGTGATGATCATATATATAATAAGAGATACACTATCCAATTATACATATCCATAATCTAACGAAAATCTGGTACTCGTCTCAATCCCATTGCGACGACATGACCATCATGCTTAGCCTTTGATAAAGGCTTGGTTAAAGGATCATCAATATTATCATCTCTCCCAACCTTACAAATGTCAATTTCCTTCCTTTCCACATAATCTCTAATTACATGGTATTTCCTTTCAATGTGTCTAGATTTGTTACTAGACTTCGGCTCTTTGGCTTGAAAAATAGCTCCATTGTTATCACAATATAGAGTGATAGGATCTTTAGCGCAATGGACTACTCCTAGTCCCTCCATGAATTGCCTAATCCAAACAGCTTCTTTCGCAGCCTCAGACGCTGCAAGGTACTTAGCCTCTGTTGTAGAATCCGCAGTAACGCTTTGCTTGAAGCTCTTCCAGCAAACAGCTCCTCCATTTAGCATAAACACATAGCCGGATTGGGATTTCATGTCATCCCGATCGGTTTGGAAACTTGCGTCCGTGTAACCTCTTACACGCATCTCAGTTTCTCCTCCAAACACTAAGAACGAATCCTTAGTCCTTCTCAAGTACTTAAGGATGTTCTTAACGGCTATCCAGTGACTCTCACCAGACTTGGCTTGATAACGACTTGTCATGCTCAAGGCATACGCAACGTCGGGACGAGTGCAAATCATAGCATACATGATAGACCCAACAGCGGAAGCATATGGGACGGTCTTCATGTGTTCAATATCCTTAGGGGTAGAGGGAGACTGTGACTTGCTCAAAGTAATCCGTTGGCCCATAGGTAGAAATCCTCTCTTGGAGTCTTTCATATTGAAACGGTCAAGAACTTTGTCAATATAAGCTTCTTGACTCAATGCTAGTATCCTCTTGGACATATCCCTATAGATCCGGATACCCAAGATTCGTTGTGCCTCTCCCAAGTCCTTCATTTGGAAGTGTTTCCCTAGCCACTCCTTAACGGAGGTGAGCGATAGAACATCATTCCTGATGAGCAATATGTCATCCACATATAGGACTAGGAATGCAACCTTACTCCCACTAAACTTCATGTATAAACACGGTTCTTCCACACTTCTAGTGAAATTGTATTGTTTAATAACATGATCAAAGCGATGATTCCAACTCCTAGATGCTTGCTTAAGACCATAGATGGACTTCTTAAGCTTACACACCTTCTTAGGGTTAGATGTATCCACAAAACCTTCCGGTTGTATCATGTACACCTCTTCTTCTAGAATCCCATTCAAGAAGGCGGTTTTGACATCCATTTGCCAAATCTCATAATCATGAAATGCGGCAACCGCTAAGATTATCCTAATGGACCGAAGCATAGCGACTGGAGCGAAGGTTTTGTCATAGTGTAAACCATGAACTTGGGTGAAACCTTTTGCCACCAATCTAGCTTTGTAAACATCCACATGTTTATCCACGCCGAGCTTAATTTTATATATCCATTTACACTGAACGGGTCGCACTCCCTCAGGTAAATCCACCAAGTCCCATACTTGGTTCTCGTATATGGAATCCATTTCGGATCGCATGTCTTCTAGCCAAAGCGAGGAGTCGGAACTAGACATGGCCGATTTGTAGGTAGTGGGTTCATCACTTTCCAAAAGTAACAAAACACCATCCTCTTCGATGTTACCAAGGTAGCGATCAGGTGGATTAGAAATCCTACTTGACTTTCTAGGAACAATTACCGTTTTAGAAGAAGAGGGAATGCTATCCTTCACGTTCTCCTCTACCTCATTCTCGGTTTGTGGCTCTCGAACTTCTTCAAGTTCAAATTTTCTCCCACTCTGTCTCCTAGAAATAAACTCCTTTTCTAGGAAGACAGCATCACGAGCCACAAACACTTTGTTCTCGTGTTTATTGTAGAATTAATAGCCACGTGTTTCCCTTGGATATCCTACATAAAGACATTTGTCAGACCTGGGTGCAAGCTTATTGTCAGACTTGATCTTGACGTACGCTTCACAACCCAAATACGCATGAATGACAAATGAGGGACTTTCCCTGTCCATATCTCATATGGAGTCTTATCGGCCGCTTTAGTCGGGCTTCGATTTAGTGAAAATGTTGCAGACAAGAGGGCAAAACCCCAAAATGAACTAGGAAGCTCAGTTAGACTCATCATAGACCGAACCATGTCTAATAAAGTTCGGTTTCTCCTTTCGGCCACACCATTTAATTGCGGTGTGTCAGGAGGAGTCCATTGTGATACTATACCACAATCTTTTAGGTGTGAATTAAATTCAATATTTAGATACTCACCACCACGATCGGACCGTAGGGTCTTAATCTTTTTATCCAATTGGTTCTCTACTTCATTTTAAAACTCTTTGAACTTGTCAAAAGCTTCACTCTTGTTCTTCATTAAGTAGACATACCCATATCTACTTAAGTCATTAGTAAAAGTAATGAAGTAGTGAAAACCTCCTCTAGCGGTGACGGTTAATGGTCCACACACATCCGTATGTATGAGAGCCAAAACCTCACTAGCTCATGTCCCTTTTCCCGCAAAAGGTGCAGGAGTCATCTTGCCTAGAAGGCAAGACTCGCATGTAACATAAGATTCGAAACCAAATGGTTTGAGCGCTTTTGATGAAGCAAGTCTCTTAATGCGTCTTTCGTTTATGTGGCCTAAACGACAATGCCAAAGGTAGGATTCGTTTGGATCACCCGTTTTGAGCTTTTTAGTTTCCACATGATAAACGTCATTAGCATCATTTAAAACATAAATGCCTCCAATTGAAATGGCCTTGCCATAAACCACATCATTTAAAGAAAAAGTACAACACTTGTCCTTAATCATAAAACAAAAGCCTTCCGCGTCTAACGAGGAAATGGAGATGATGTTCTTGGTTAAAGTTGGTACAAAATAACACTTATTTAAATACAACTCTAGACCACTAGCTAAAGTTAGCACATAGGTCCCCACGGAAACGGCGGCTACTCTAGCTCCATTGCCCATGCGGAGATCCACATCACCTTTTGCTAGTGCTCTTACGTCCCTTAAACCCTGCAAATGATTACAAAGGTGAGAGCCACATCCGGTATCAAGTACCAAAGTGGAAGTGTAAGCATAATTAACGTCTATCACATAGAGAGAAGAAATCATACCAATAGGCGTCACACGCCCTTCCTTGAGATCCTCCAAGTATTTGGGACAACTCCTCCTATAATGCCCCTTCATTCCCATTACAATGGAAACATTCGGCCTCGGAGAGTTTGACACTTTTTGCCTTGGGATTTCCATTCACAACGGCCTTCCCCTTTCCCTTGTCGTGTTTCTTTGACGATTTTTTGAATTGGGACTTTTCCTTCCCTTTTCCTTTCTTAACTCCAAGGGACATATTCTTTAACTTCATGGTTAAAACATCCTCTTTGTCACTCCCACTAGCTTCCATATCCCTCTCCGCTTGGGTAAGGAGTGCATGAATTTCATGATAACTCTTATCCATGCCATTCATGTTGTAGTTCACCCTAAAGTGGGCAAACTTGGTGGGAAGTGAGTGGAGGATACGATCCACCACAAGAGTCTTAGGAATCTTACACCTAGACGCTCTAGGATGTCGACATATTCGACCATTTTGAGTACATGGGGACCAACCTTTTGGCCCCTCTCAAGCTTAGCTTCAGAGAAGCGTGCCGCCGCATCGTATTGACGGACTTTAGGTGTTTGTGAAAACATAGTGATCATACGAGTGAATATCTCGTACGCATTTAAAGAAATGCATGATAGCTTGAGCTTTGGGGACATTGACCATATCAACACATTCTTGATATCATTCGACATCCTCACATGGTCATCATAGGCGGTTCGCACCGCCGATGAAGCCCTTGGACCGGGCTCGATGGGAGGAGCTTCGGTCAAGTAAGTGAACACATTGTCGGACAACGCGGCACTTTTGATGTTGGATTCCCATTCAAGAAAGTTACTACCGTCATCTTTTAAGATACATTTGTCCATTACGGACCTTAGCCGTGAATCTTTGCCTAGTGAAGTAGTCGATGGAGTTGATGAAGTTGCCATTGCGAATTAAAATGCTACAACAAAAAGGAAAAATTAACATTCATTGTTTTAAAAAATTACTTGTGAAAACATGTTTAACAAGTTTTAGCATTTATATAATGATCTCCCACTAAATTATATAAATGATTCCAAGACCCAAATATTAAACAAAAATGAGCATCGCTTGGGCAAAACATCCCATAATTGTGTAAATTCGGTAAGTCACGTTGACTAATTCTACCTCTAGAACTCTTGGTCGACGAATTTCCTTAAATCCATCTACTAGCCCCGGAACACAAGATCGTCTTATATCCCGTTGAGTCCAACCAATTTTAGCGTGTGATAACCGTTTACCACCCTACTTACCCAAGGTAAAAAGAGAACACCCCGCTTGGGCGAGCGTGGCTCTAATGAACAAGAGATTCATAGGTGTTACTAATTGGTAAGGCTAATCTCAATTTTAGTTATGTGAGAGATCTTTTAAATTTATTCATAAATTCCCTATAAGTGAACTAAGTCGGCGAATGTAAATGACGTGAATTGACAACCGCGAAAATAAAATGTATGTGAATGGCGATTTTGGCATGCGCGAAAAATAAAAACAAGCAAACAAGTAAGCATATGAATAAATCCTAGTATGGCCACCTAGTTAATAAAAACTAGTCTATTACATTTCGGAAACAAACTCCTTGGTCCCTTGCCTCTTCATTCCAAAAGTGGCTCCTTCTTGTGGGATTTGGAACTGTGGACAAGGCCCTCGGGAACTGCGTCCGCGGGATCCACACTAGGCATAATCGACTCGAGGTTCTTTCGAATCGAATTAAGACATATTAGAGTCGCCACCAAGTTTTTTGGGAACTTGGAACCGTTCAAGTCAACTTTACACCTTTCATCGAAAAGCATAAAGCCAATCGACTACGAGTGATTAAAGATAAAGACTTGTACCCTATATCACTCGATTTGAATGACTCTCGTAATCCAATGGTATTTAGACGGATCCACAAACCATAGATCTTGAGTAAGGGGTGAGGGTACGTGTTGGGAAGCCCATAAGGACACCCAACCCCGCCCGTCAATAACGGCCTCTACTAAGTCAAGTGTCGGATTTCAAACAAGGTCATAGCTACTACGATATATGATATGCAAACATCGTTTTAAACCCTAACATGTGACAACAATTTCTATGTCGTTTTAGATGCAACTAAACTAACTTTGTCAAAGTTGTAATTTAGCATGTGGGTTGATTAATCTAACAACATACAAAACAAAGAAAACAAGGCTTAAGGGGGAATGGGGGAGCCGTGGGATCTACCTATTACAAACCAGGCATTTCATGCCGACACAACAATAAATTAAAGATACAACTCGATCTAAATACAATTGCTATACACGACACCATACACGACACATTACACGGCCAATTCGGCCTAGGGAAACGTGCACAAGAGGGGTGGCCCACGGCTTACATGACCCACGGCCTTGGGTCACTCCTCGTGATATGTGCTTTCGCTTAATCTTATCGAATTAGACATTGGGCTATGCACCAAAGCATGCATTAGCATAAATCGGGCCATGTTGCTTTAAACAACATGCGATTTACTACGCTCTTACATGCATTGGGGAACAACCATCTAACCAAACAAGACTAAGGTTTTGAAAGAGGTTTTGACTCGATAAAAGAAAGCTAACTCGAAAATTACAACTCGATGAATAAACGATAAATTACAAGCGACAAAACAATAAAGAACAAACAACATAAAACAAACGAAATGAGAAAAGGCACGGCCACCCTCATGGCCTAAAGCCACGTCCACCCTAATTCCTAGGTTAGATTCATTAGGTTCGATAGATGATTGCGAAACGGGATGAGAAACAAGTTAGAAAACGAGTTAGAAACAACATTGATTGATTGTCGCGCAAAGGTGTATTCTACACGGCCTAAAGGGACAAATTAGGTCAAACTCGCTAATTAAATTAACTCATCAAGTGTTAATAAGAAGGTGCTAATCACGCACTCTTATACTAGCGAGAAATTATGTGAAAGAGAGAGATGCGTTCATTAAGTTCTGAGTAATCGTCGATTGATTTTAGAAGCTATGTCGAAGCACCCTAACATGTCTAATTAGGTTGTTTAAATGATCGGATGTCGTCTAGATAAGTCATATGTTAACAATCAGAGGTCGAACTAACATGTGAATGGTCCTAGGGTGTGTCGAATTGGCCGAAACAAACAAAGGGTCAAAAACGAGGAGCGAAGTTAGAAGTTCGTTTTATTTATGTCCTACCTTGAACACGAGGATATGTAAATGAGACGGGGGTGTACGACCGACTGATGTAGCGGTTTCTTTCCCATCTCAAGTCAACGCGGGTGTTCATGGTGGTACTTTAACTCATACTCGGACTAAACTAGTTTCGTAGTTAATTAAACAATCGATAAACAACAACGATAAACGAATAAAAACAAACTATAAAAAACAAACATAAAAAAAACGAAATAAAAGGGAGAAAGAGGAGGATTTGATGCACCCTCAACCTACATGTATCGTTGATACCGTCTTGGGTCGTAATCGATGGTAGATTTTATCTCGAGATGTCGTCGTCGACGAAGAAACAAAGCAAACACGCGTTTTTATCGAATCTGGAGAGCAACTTTCAAACAGCGATTTCTCCCTCGTTTCACGATGAAAATTCGATTTAAAAGATGTTTTGAAAACTAGAAAGAGAGGAAAACAGAGATCGTAAAGCAACCCCTGCTCTTTTTGAGTTATTGGGCACGAAAAACGAGCACAAACAGAACTGGACAGACAGGAACAAACCGGGAAAACAGAGTGTATAACACTCTGTTTTTCGAGGGATTTCGTGTACTCTCAAGGGCAATTTGGCTCGTAAATCTTTGTCTAATGTGTAGATGGATGTTGTGTGGTTAATTTGGAACAAGAAACTCGAATTTTGATGGATGTTTGAAGGAGGAACGAATTGTTTTTCGAAGAGGACACACAAACTGTTTCAGTTTGGATGTCGGTTTTGTGGAGGGTTTTTGAGAGGCAATTAGGGTTTGTTTCTGAGATTTAAAGCTTGTGAGTGAAGGTAGGATGTATGGAGAACTTCGAGGAATCAATGTATGGTAAAGGGTGGGTATTTATAGGGAGTTAAAGTAGGGTAAAAGAGAGGAGAGGCAGACGGGCTTGGCTGAGCATAGCTGCTGTCCAGCAGCTTTTGAGGGGTTTTCTAGGGTTCGTATGGGGGGTTTTCTTGGTGATTAAGGTAAGGTAATGTGGGTAGGATATTAGGGTATGGGTTAGGGTTAATGGGCATGGGTTTTGGTGGTGTTTGGAGCGGGTTTTGGGCTCGGGATTGAGCTGCAAAACAGGGGGGGCTGTTCGGTGTTTTGTGCGGGCTGTTTGGGGTGATTTGGGGCATGGTTTGGGCCGTGGTTATGGGGTTCGAACTGGGGTTGGATGGGTAGTGGTCTAGGTTTGTTAGTGTACTCGACATTCGTGCCAACTCGTAAAGAAAACGGGCTCAAAAACCGAGCTAAAATCGAGCTCAAAAACACATGGTTGAAACGAGTTCTTTTCGATTTTTAAATCGATTTTTCAAATCAATTAACACATTAAAATAAATGATTTTTCAAACCAAATATACTCATAAAAATGATTTTTCAAATCAAATATTTATTTTATTTTCAATAAAATAAACTTGGGAAAATAAATTCAAGATAAAATAAAATAAATTGAATTCACCTAAAAAAAGCTATAATTTAAATATCATTTAAATTAATAAAATGAACTCACTTAAAAAAACATTAATTTAAATATCATTTAAATTAATAAAATACTTCATCGACGACGCCCATTCTACATCGTAAAACGAGCTCCAAATAATGACAATGACAACTAAAGAATACATGTGTCCTATCATCATCGGGTGTTTGTCGGGTTCTCTATAAATTCCAGTATCGACGGATACGGGTATCTACAGAGCCCCCACTTTGACTGAGGCTTGGACAAGGCGAAAGTCAAAGTATACCCCAGGTCCCTCTCGACCTGAGGATTCTGCGGGTCGTTTATAGTCCACTAGACTTGCGTATATAAGCTCGCTTGACCATAAGAAGAGATCATACCGAAACTTCGTTGGGGATTGACTCTTGCTTCTGTTGTATCAAATTATCGTCGTTGGTCGTCGACCCATAAATTGCATATATGGTGGATTGAGCCTTATCCTTAGGCGCCTACGTATCCGTTTCTGACGGAATCAAACCCGCGTCGTAGTTCGGCAGCTGCTGACTCATGCCCAAAGTTTATCATCTGCTGGCGTTTGTCCAAAATTCATCATCTGCTGACCTTTTCCCAAAGCTTATCATCTGCTGGCACTTGTCCAAAATTCATCATCTGTTAACACTTACCCAAAGCTTATCATCTGGTGGCAGGTGCCCAAATGGGACGGGACTTTCCGAAGAGGTTGCCGCCGCTTCCATCATTTGCTTTCAGCTACGGAATTCTTCCATTTCATACTCTTGTATTGACTTGAATTCTTGGTGGATATCATCCTTTACATCTTGATAATGGTCTCTGAAGCCAACGGCTTCAGAGCCCCCAGTTTGTGATGGCTCTAAAGTCGAAGACTTTAGAGCCCCCAGTTGAAGCATATCCTGCTATATTTGAAACACAGAAAATGTACAAGCGATAATCATCACATAAGCACATTTGGATCATCGATCTTGAAATTGGATCATTTGAAATCTTTGGGTCACCGACCCGAAGATTGAATTTGAAAATTTTGAATAATTGGGCCATCGACCCGAAGTTTAAATTTGACATTACTTGGTATGTTGGGCCATCGACCCAAAAAATTGAATTTGAATTTTTGAATTTCGAAGGATTGGATCATCGACACGAAAAGATTCTACTACTTGGATCATCTATCCATAATTTGCAAAAAGTTTTTGAAATTTCGGAATTTTGAACTTTTTGAAATTTTTTGAAATCGAACCTTGATGGGTGAGCATGAAATACGACTCAGACACTCTGTATGACCGGTAAACAACGTGGGCGTAGCCCGCTACCGTAAAACAAAAAAGGAAAATAAAACCGTAAGTGTGCACGGGTTTTAGTTCAAATATTGACTTGTTGAGGGTAGAAATGTAAATTGGCCGTTCTGGCGCTCCCCAAAATGCGATGGATGAGCGAAAACCCGATGCATCGTGCCAAAGACTGGTGTGAACTGGGGCGGGCCTAAGAGGCGCGAGACCCAAGGCCCACATGGCTCAAAAAACGGCACCCTAGGGGTGTCATCCTAGGTGTTTCCTTCCCTTATACTTTCTATATATAAGGAAGAGCTGTATTGCCAAATTTATTCTGCTTTCCCCCAAACTGGTGCAAATAACATAAATCATTATGAATAATCTAGCGAGTGCTATGCGAGCGTGGGAGACAGACTTCACTGGCGCAGAGAGACAAGAATTAAAGACCGCTCAACTGGCGCAATTACTTCCGTTACGCCAGATCCCCCTTCAACCTGCGTTGTTGGAATACTGCCTTAGCTATTGGGATCCTTGTAACCATGTTTTTGCTTTTCCTGAGAGGGAGATCTGCCCTTTACCCGAAGAGTTTTACGCCCGGGAGGATGGGATCGAGGCCATACCGGCTATACCAAAATTTCATTCGGGGTGGCGTGGAACATATCTAGACTGCCTTGGCCTTTCCAGGACGGAGTCTGAGGAGATAGTTACTGGTGACGAAGTCAACCTTCTTGCTATTTATCGGAAATTTTGCATCTTGCGAAACAAGATTTTTATCGCCAACGCATCTTGCGGGGGCATTTGGATTGATCATGTTACATCTTTATGTCTTCGAAGGTAGGATGAACAAGACAACTTGTGTAGGACAAGCGAAGCTTTTGTCTATTGTGTCTCAGATGGAGACGGGACATAACCCTTCCTGGATTATTCTCATTTGAAACCATCGGGGTTTAGATGCTAAGAAAATGAACCTTGGTGCCGATTTGTCGGGATGCTCCCGTCTATTGCAGGTAACAAAATCTATTCTCTTGGTTTCGCGTCCTTGATTGATTTTTCTTTTACCACAATTCTTGTGTTATTGCCACGATTTATTTATATTTTGCCACGATTTCTGCCACAATTCTGTGTTTCTGCCCCGATTTTGTTGCATTCTGCCACGATTCCTGCCACAATTCCGTTTTTTCCTTCTTTTTTTTTTCTTTTTTTCTCTCTTTTTTGTTTTTTTCTTTCACGTTTTTTTTTTCGTTCTTTTTTCTTCGTCTCTTTTTTTTTTCACGTTTTTTTTTTTTTCTTTTTTTTTTTTTCTTCACACTTTTTTTTTGCAGGTGTGGCTTTGTGAGAGATTTTGGCTCTTTGCCCCGCCGCGTGAGCCAAACTCGTATCTCGCCCGTATGCTGACTATGCGTGCCAAGCGGTATGAAGACGAGCATCAAAATGACCTCGCTTATTGGCGAAACAAGCTGACAGAAGGGGGAGGTCGCCCCCTTTGCTGGTTTATGCCTTGGCTTCGCCTCAAATCTTTTACTATCTTTCCGGAAGATGATAAGACCAGACGTTTGCCACTACTGGGTTTAGAGAGGTCTATTCACATTTACCCCGACCGCGTCCTGCGTCAGATGGGCCGTAGACAAATAATTCCCAAGTGTGAGGCTGTTCTGGGACGAGCAAGAGAGCGAAATTCCTCTATATGTGATGATTGGCTCGAAAGGTGGCACCAAAGGCGTCTTTGGTACGTGTCCGCGCGCCCTCAGACTACTTGGGTATCCCCGTCATACACTAAGTGGCTTAAAGAGAAAACTGGTTCAGGTAAGGATTTGTGTCGGAAGGACGAGCTTGTCGACATCAGATATTATGACAAAGGCAGAGACAGTCGCGACTTCTTTGCTAATGATCATTCGTCTGCATCTGGACCTGAAACTAAAACTGAGAAAACTCCTAAGACTGACTCACAGGTGTCAGGTGTGTGGAAACGGTTGGGTTCAAAAGCACATTCGGGCTTAGCCTTGGAAGGAAGACTTGGCCCTCGTTTGAGTGCAAAAGATAGGCTGGGCCCTCGGGAGGAAATGATGATCCCTCCTAAGAAGCGCGCTAGACAGAACACAACTACCCCTCCTCCACGGGAGCCTCGGCCGAGTGACCCAAAAGGCAAAGGGAAACGGAAGATGTAGGAGCCTTCGACTCCAATCTATTATTTACTACTACTATTTATCATTTGTCGCTTGCTGTGTGTGTTTTTTTTTTCTCTCTTCTTTTTTTTGGATGTTGTAATGGGCATCGCCCGATTTTAATAAGACTTACTATTTATTAAAATTCCCAGTTTCTGCATAAAATTTCATTTTATTTAAGGAAGGGTCGGTTGTACTCTTATAAAGAGCTGCCTACGTATCTGTTGTCAACAGCATCAAACCGAGCTCGTAGTTCCACTAAACAAATGCGCTACAACTATCAGTCTATAACGCACAAAAAGCAGCGAAGCAAAAGTGCCGCGGCCTAGACTCGCTCACGAGCACTGCAATTCAAAATTTTATTTTATGACATTGAGAGTGAGTTCTAAGGATAGTATTTCTTCAGTTGATCCAAATTCGTCGGATTTGCGAAGTCGTTTCCATCTAGATCCGTTAGTCCATGCGCCTCCCGATAATATTTTCTTTACTGTAAGGAGGACCGGCCGATTCGGCTTGAATTTTCCCCTCGGGTCAATTGGTAGTAAAGCGCGAACAAACTTTAGGACCAAATCCCCATCCTTTATTCCTCGAGGTTTCACCTTCTTATTAAATGCTCTTTGTATCCTTTTCTGATAGAGTTGAACATGGTGTAGCGCATTTAACCGTCGCTCGTCGAGCATGACCAAAGAATCATACCTAGCCTGCAGCCAGTCAGCCTCCGGAACCTGACTTTCTAACAGAATCCTTAAAGAAGGTACCTCTAATTCGATAGGCTGAACCGCTTCCATCCCATATGTTAAATAGAACGGAGTTGCTCCAGTGGTTGTGCGAATAGACGTTCTGTATCCCCACAGTGCGAACGGTATCTTTTCTGGCCACTCGCGATAATTGTCGGTCATCTTTCTGAGAATCACAGTGATTGTCTTGTTAGCGGCTTCCACCGCCCCATTTGTTTGAGGTCGATAAGGTGACGACTTGTGGTGTTTGATTTTATACTTTTCAAGTATCACGGCAGTTTCAGCCTGGAAGTAAGTGCCATGGTCGCTAATGAACTCATGCGGCACACCATATCTGCAAATGATTTCATTCTGAATGAATTTTGCTACCTGCTTCGCTTGTAGTACTTTGTATGATTTCACTTCTACCCACTTCGTGAAGTAATCGATGGCGACTAGCATGAAACAATGCCCACCTATTCCAGATGGGTTGACCTTTCCAATAATGTCGATTCCCCATGTTGAGAAAGGCCATGGTGATGTCAAAGTATACAACAGTGATGGTGGCACGTGTTGTATGTTTGCAAAGATTTGGCATTTATGGCAATGTTTGACATATTGGCGACAATCTATCTCCATCGTGGTCCAATAATACCCGAATCTCATGATTTTGCGAACCAGCATATGGGCATTCATGTGTGGGCCACATTCCCCGTCATGGACTTCTTCCATGACTCTTTTTGCAGTTGGCGAGTCTATGCATCGCAGAAGGATATTTTGCGCGTTCTTCTTGTACAATTGCCCATCATTGGTTCTAACGAACTGAGCGGCTAGCATTCGAATAGCGCGCTTTCTGCGATTATCCATGTCAGGTGGATACTCTCCCGATTCTTTAAATTTCAGAATATCTTGATACCAAGGTTGGCCTCGGTTTCTTCTCGTGTCTCCGATTACATTAACGTAGGCAGGTGACGATCTTAGTTCGACACATATTGGCATAGTATCCATATGATCAGGTATGTTGATTAGAGAAGCTAGCTTCGATAGTGCATCAGCGAACTGGTTTTCATCTCTGGGGAGGTGCACGTATTTGACGTCGGCGAAGGACTTTTCTAGTTCCTCTATTTTCGCTTGGTACAGAGCCAGGCTGTCGCTTTGGGTTTTCCACGTCCCGGCCACTTGGTTGATCACTAGTGACGAGTCCCCGTGTACTACAAGCTTTTTGATGCCTAACTCGAGAGCACTGTGCAAACCGAGTAAGCATGCTTCATATTCGGCCGCGTTATTAGTGACATTAAAGTCCAACTTGATCGAAATGGGAACATGTTCACCTTCTGGTGAAATGAGTAGCACTCCTATCCCGTAACCCCTGCAGTTCGATGCTCCATCAAAATAGAGGTCCCACGTGTCATTGTCTATGTGAACGATATCTTCGTCGGGGAACGACCATGTATCTATAACCTCGGTTTCTTCTATCGGGTTATCGGCCGGGGAAGTCTCGCAACCGCCCTTCCCTTTATCACTTTTAGCGGTACATACTTTAGGTCAAATTCGGAAAGCATTAAAGTCCATCTTGACACCCAGCCGTTTAGAACTGGTTTTTCAAACAAGTATTTGATAGGGTCCATCTTCGAGTGGATGCAGACACTATGACTGAGCATGTAGTGCCGTAACTTCTTTGTCGCCCATACTAAAGCCAAACATGTCATTTCGAGCTGAGTATACTTGATTTCATACTCCAAGAACTTTTTACTAATGTAGTAAATTGCTCTTTCCTCTTGATCGATTATCTGCGCCAGCATTGCCCCCATTGCGGTATCCGTAACTGTAAGATACAACAAAAGTGGTAACCCAGCCGTTGGTGGGCTGAGAACGGGAGGGGAAGATAGTATTTCTTTGATCTTATCGAACGCGGCTTGACAGTGATCATCCCATACGACGTGTTCCCCGACTTTCAACTTCTTAAAAATTGGCTCACATATCATAGTTAGCCTTGCCATGAACAAGCTTTATGTCTGGATTCTTCCAAGGAAACCTCGAATTTCCTTCTCGGTTTTCGGGTGAGGCATTTCCATTATGGCCTTTATTTTTGATGGGTCCACCTCGATGCCACGGTGGCTAACGATATGACCCAACAGTTTTGCGGATGTGACTCGAATGCGCATTTTGTGGATTCAACCTCATGTTATACTTGCGCAATCGTTCGAAGAATTTGCGTAGTGTACCAAGGTGGCCATCACGCTCCTTTGACTTGACAATCATGTCGTCGACATAAACCTCGACTTCCTTGTACATCATATCATGTAACAATGTTGTCGCGGTCCTTTGGTATGTAGCCCCTGCGTTTATCAACCCAAAAGGCATTACTGTGTAGCAATAGGTTCCCCATTGCGTTCTGAACGCAGTCTTATGCATGTCTTCTTTCGCCATCTTGATTTGATTATAACCGGCGTATCCATCCATGAAGGATAGTAACGCGTGATTTGCCGTGTTGTCAACCAGGATGTCGATGTGAGGTAATGGGAAATCGTCCTTCGGACTTGCCTTGTTTAAATCCCGGAAGTCGACACAAACCCGAACTTTACCATCTTTCTTGGGCACTGGTACGTTGTTAGCCACCCAGTCCGAGTATTCTGACACCCTGATAAACCCAGCTTTGAGTTGCTTGTCGATTTCTTCTTTGACTTTCAGAGACCAATCTGTGTGCATTTTGCGTAGTTTCTGCTTGACTGGCTTATATCCCGGCTTGATTGGGATCCTCTGCTCCGCAATTTCCCTATCAATGCCTGGCATGTCTTTGTAGGACCATGCGAAAACATCTTTGAACTCACGCAACAAATCAATGAACCCCTGTCTTTCGGTGGGACTTAAAGTAGTTCCTATTTTAAGCTCCTGTGGTTCTAAGGTTGTACCTACATTGATAGTTTCGGTATATTCGATGACCGAGGTTTTCTGTTCGTAATCTTCCAACCCTTTTATCAACTGTAGAGGTGGTTCCACTTCTTCTTATTCGACCAACTGTTCATCCTCGACCTCAGTCTCAATGTCATTATTAAAACAATCATTTTCAAAGTTTGAATTGCAATGTAAGTAAGACAAGTCGTAAGCAAAATGGTTCATATTATTATTGATTTGAAATTGCGCGAAATGCGCTAACATTTGAGCCAACTGGTCAGAGCTCAGTGGCGAGATAGGGGTATTCGGGACAGGCCCCGGAATACCACCATTAGGAAAAGGTGCATAGGAAGGGAAAGCTAGGGGAGGGGTATTTTCAACACCTGACTCCTTAGACTCAATCTTAGGACCTATCTCAGACTCAGACTCCGACTCAGACTCAAACTCAGACTCGGAATCGGTAACATCATCTGGCTTGAACATCTCTCCTTCTCCCGTTGTCAACTTGAAAAGGAGTCCCTTGTTATCAGTCCACTTGACGGTTTTCCGCCATCCCGTGTTGGTCCTAAGAGGATTCACATCGGTGATGAGGGTAGATGGGTCGAACCGCTCGCTCCTCAGGATCATGCTTACCAAATCTTCGTTTGGTATTGGTGATTTCTTCTCTTCACCGAAAACGAGACCCATGGCTTTCTCGTCATTTATTGGATCCAGCTTGGTTTCTACTGGCATCACGGTCAGAATGTCTTCAGGGATGTAGTAGCAATCTTGGAATACTTCGATTCCTGGGACCATAAGGTTTTTCTTTGGGTCAAAGATAGGTTCGGGAAAGTCCATGCAGGGAAGTTCTTCCCCAGTTCTCACGAATTGACCGTTCAGAGTTAGGTGATACGGTCCCATTTTAATATCTCGATCTTCGATCGTTCTTCCCCTCTTTTCCCGCAGATCTTTCTTAGTGGGCTCATATCCAAGCCCGAAGGTTACTCCTTTGGCTACGGGTGGTTTCAACTTGAAAGCCTCCTCCTTTCTAGGGTATAAAGAGAAACCGAAGTACTTCCCAGTCTTGAGAATTACTTCGCAAGCATGACTTCTCGTATATAGATCCATATTCTCTACTTCGGAGTTCAGCTCGATCATGTTGACAATCTCGAAACCACATGCATCATTGGCAGTTTCGACCCTTACTTCAGAAGTAATGTCTCCTCCTGCCACAGTAATTGGCGTGGCGTCAATGGTGACGGTTTTGCCATTGAGTGGGACCTTGATTTTTCGATGTAGCGTTGATGTTACGGCCCTTGTAGCGTGGATCCAAGGCCTCCCCAACAATAAGTTGAAGGATGAGCAAATGTCAATTACTTGGCAATTTATTTTCGTTTCCACTTGCCCAGTCTGTACTACTAGATCGACAAGTCCACTTACTCGACGCACAGTGCCATCGAATGCCCGAATGTACTGCGTAGTGGGAATGAAGTCATTCTTCTCCGGACCCCTGAATATGCTTATTTGTTTTCAAAGGAAGTACATTGACCGCCGATCCGTCGTCAACCAAGGTCATAGGGATGTGCTTGTTGAGACATACGGTGGCAACATAGAGGGCCAGGTTATGTCAAGGCCCGAACGGTGGTAGATCTTCGTCGGAAAATGTCACGGCGTTGGTGATCTGTGGCCGATTTTGGGCGATGTGAGTGACCATGTCCGCGGGAGTAGTATTCGACGACACGGTCATGTTCATCAAAGCTTGCAACAAAGCCTGGCGATGTTCGAAAGAGCTCAAGATAAGTTGCCAGATAGACACGTCGGCCTTAGTCTTTTGGAGTTGCTTGATGAGGGAAGCCTCGGAGGTCGACCCTTCACCAAGAACGTCGACCCTTCACCAAGAACTTCGACCACTGCCGGCTCTTTGAGAGGTGCCTTACTCGGGATATCCTTAGCTTTGTCCACACGATATGGGCGCCCGGATCTAGTCAGATGGTTTGACTCTAAAGCATGTTGCCTCACTTTTAAGATTTCTTCTTGGGTGTGAGGGATTGTCGCACCTTTAACGAGGTAGACATCGTCCTCGTCATCAGCCCAAACGCCATTAACTTCATTGCTGCTTCGGAGTATGTAAGGAGTACAATCGACCACAAAATCCCCGAATGTAATCTCGTTTCTCGAACTTGGTAGGAATTCGGAGCAATCCACGAATATTCTTCCGACGAAAACTCCTTTTAGACGACATGGGCGAATCAGGTGAGAGTAATCGACACTATCTTCGGTAGAGACAAAGTTAGTGTGGTCGCCAAATGGATTGGTGACGTTGTTGGGCTTTATGGCCGGGATTGGGAGCGTTCCGTTCTCAATCATATCTTGAATTTCGTGCTTTAGTCTAAAGCACCTTTCAGTATCGTGTCCCTTCCCTTGATGAAAGGCACGAAGAGGCATTCGGTTTGTACCATTTGCCTTGTTGTTCACGGGTGGATCCGGAGTTGGACCAATGGGCTTCAACTTTCCTTGGGCCATGAGCCTTTGGAGAGCGTAGGCATAAGTGCACCCGATATCGGTGAATACCCTCGGAGCTTGGCGCGGAGGCCTTTTTGACTGCCCATCTAAGAGATTGACAGTTTCAACAAAGTGGGCCGTTCTTTGGTGCTTTTGCTTTAGATGACGAGGCCCCTTGGTATCCTTTTGGCTTCTCGGCTTGACCATTCGGACATCGTCCTCTATTTTTATCCCGATTCTTATCAATTCTTTGAAAGAACCAAAATTCTGGTATTTCAGAGCATTACGGTAAACAGGTCGTAAATTCTTCACGAACTTATCTACCATTTCAACTTCATCAGGCTTCTTAGCTAGTTTCACGCTTTCAGCGCGCCATCTTGCGAGGAATTCAGTAAAGCCCTCTTTTTCCTTTTGTGTCATAACCTCCAAAGTTCTTATGTTGGTTTGAATCTCGACATTTTCAGCATAGTGCATACAGAACTCCACCGTAATATCTTCGAAAGTGGGGAAGTTCTTAAGGTCAAGATTATAGAACCACGCCTTCGGGTGTTCATCCAAAGATTGGGCAAAAATTTCGAGAGCATGTCACGGTACTCCCTTCAAAGTGCTAAGTACCCTTTATAGGCCTTAACATGGTGGACTGGATCTTTGGTGCCTTTGAACTTTGGGATGTCAGTGAGTACCATGTTCGTGGGCAACTTATCCTGAACTGGGGCATAGGCCCTAGCATTCTCATAGTGGATGTTCTTCCCCTGGGAGAGTTTCAGACGGTCTTCGATGAACTTGAACCGTTTCTCTAGATCGGTCAGAGGTGGGGTAAATGGAGGGGAATCTTCACCCAGCTTAGATTCAATTGCATCCATGCGGGTCATCATGAGGTTCACGGCCTCGGTAAAGCTTGTTAACAGACATCTTCCATTGCTTGACGTCGGGTTTTGGCGGCCTTTCTACAAGAAAACCCCGTCATCGAGTCAATATTTAAAGTAAGAGCCCCCGCACACTTAAGGACACGACCCCTACTTGACTCAAACAAAGACTCGACTTGAGATTGACTAAACAAAGGTTCGACTCACGGTTGGATCTAGACCTTGGTTCATTTTAGACTCGACAAAACGACATGACTCAAACTGTCATAAATCGGTTATAAACCGGACTCGGTGTGACTAAACCCGTGATTGGACTAACATAGCCCATAGGTTCGGGTGAAACGCCCTAATTGGCCTAGCTTGGACGTTTTTGTGGACTATCCTAGATCAAAAGGTCGACCAACATGACTCAAGGCCCAAGAGGTGAGCTTGGGTGACCCAACAAGGTCGTGTTCTAGACTCTTAGAACGAAACACACCCGGCCTAACACGGCCATGACCCGGAGACGACTTGACGCATTTCATACTTGGTTGAGGTTCGAGAGGCATTTTGGATTGATTTTGAAAAAACGAAAGATTGATTCGAAAATGAGATTTGAAATGGGCAGCATGCCAGCTATAAAAGCTCATTTTGGGCCGAAAATTCTAGTCCTATTTGGGCAGCATTCCGCGTTTTTAAAACCATGCTAGTTTGAAAGTAAGTTGTTCAAAAGTTCGGTTTCGAAAAGGACATGGGAAATTTCGAAAAGACTCGGGAAAACAATTTGCACAATGTCATTCTCATGTTATAAGGATGTATGCTCCTAGACATCTCTAAGTCTCGGCAAGTCTTCTACAAGAAGGTCTATGCCCTCCATCCTTTTGCGGTCTTATAGAGCAAGGTGTCTTAAGGTAGAGTACCTAGAAGATCGTCCCCACCATCAAGAACCACGCGAGGTGAAGTGGAAGCGAGCAATGTGCAGCTTCCTAGCATAGTGGGACGTCGCCCCCCACGCATCACGAAGAAACGCTGGGACGGCCCGGGCAAGTCCTTAAGGGTTTATGCATGAATCGTAGCACTATGAGTAATGTTTTACTTTCCAACACTTTCTTTTCAAGTTTCACCTCGGAGGAAAAGACCCTAGAAATAAAGTGTAACTAGTCCTCTTTTCCCCAGCGGAGTCGCCAAACTGTGAACAAGGCCCTCGGGAACTGCGTCCGCGGGATCCACACTAGGCATAATCGACTCGAGGTTCTTTCGAATCGAATTAAGACATATTAGAGTCGCCACCAAGTTTTTTGGGAACTTGGAACCGTTCAAGTCAACTTTACACCTTTCATCGAAAAGCATAAAGCCAATCGACTACGAGTGATTAAAGATAAAGAATGGTACCCTATATCACTCGATTTGAATGACTCTCGTAATCCAATGGTATTTAGACGGATCCACAAACCATAGATCTTGAGTAAGGGGTGAGGGTACGTGTTGGGAAGCCCATAAGGACACCCAACCCCGCCCGTCAATAACGGCCTCTACTAAGTCAAGTGTCAAATTTCAAACAAGGTCATAGCTACTACGATATATGATATGCAAACATCGTTTTAAACCCTAACATGTGACAACAATTTCTATTCGTTTTAGATGCAACTAAACTAACTTTGTCAAAGTTGTAATTTAGCATGTGGGTTGATTAATCTAACAACATACAAAATAAAGCAAACAAGGCTTAAGGGGGAATGGGGGAGCCGTGGGATCTACCTATTACAAACCAGGCATTTCATGCCGACACAACAATAAATTAAAGATACAACTCGATCTAAATACAATTGCTATATACGACACCATACACGACACATTACACGGCCAATTCGGCCTAGGGAAACAATCACAAGAGGGGTGGCCCACGGCTTACATGACCCACGGCCTTGGGTCACTCCTCGTGATGTGTGATTTCGCTTAATCTTATCGAATTAGACATTGGGCTACGCACCAAAGCATGCATTAGCATAAATCGGGCCATGTTGCTTTAAACAACATGCGATTTACTACGCTCTTACATGCATTGGGGAACAACCATCTAACCAAACAAGACTAAGGTTTTGAAAGAGGTTTTGACTCGATAAAAGAAAGCTAACTCGAAAATTACAACTCGATGAATAAACGATAAATTACAAGCGACAAAACAATAAAGAACAAACAACATAAAACAAACGAAATGAGAAAAGGCACGGCCACCCTCATGGCCTAAAGCCACGTCCACCCTAGTTCCTAGGTTAGATTCATTAGGTTCGATAGATGATTGCGAAACGGGATGAGAAACAAGTTAGAAAATGAGTTAGAAACAACATTGATTGATTGTCGCGCAAAGGTGTATTCTACACGGCCTAAAGGGTCAAATTAGGTCAAACTCGCTAATTAAATTAACTCATCGAGTGTTAATAAGAAGGTGCTAATCACGCACTCTTATACTAGCGAGAAATTATGTGAAAGAGAGAGATGCGTTCATTAAGTTCTGAGAATCGTCGATTGATTTTAGAAGCTATGTCGAAGCACCCTAACATGTCTAATTAGGTTGTTTAAATGATCGGATGTCGTCTAGATAAGTCATATGTTAACAATCAGAGGTCGAACTAACATGTGAATGGTCCTAGGGTGTGTCGAATTGGCCGAAACAAACAAAGGGTCAAAAACGAGGAGCGAAGTTAGAAGTTCGTTTTATTTATGTCCTACCTTGAACACGAGGATATGTAAATGAGACGGGGGTGTACGACCGACTGATGTAGCGGTTTCTTTCCCATCTCAAGTCAACGCGGGTGTTCATGGTGGTACTTTAACTCATACTCGGACTAAACTAGTTTCGTAGTTAATTAAACAATCGATAAACAACAACGATAAACGAATAAAAACAAACTATAAAAAACAAACATAAAAAAAACGAAATAAAAGGGAGAAAGAGGAGGATTTGATGCACCCTCAACCTACATGTATCGTTGACACCGTCTTGGGTCGTAATCGATGGTAGATTTTATCTCGAGAGGCCGTCGTCGACGAAGAAACAAAGCAAACACGCGTTTTTATCGAATCTGGACAGCAACGTTCAAACAGCGATTTCTCCCTCGTTTCACGATGAAAATTCGATTTAAAAGATGTTTTGAAAACTAGAAAGAGAGGAGAACAGAGATATTAGAGCAACCCCTGCTCGTTTTGAGTTATTGGGCACGAAAAACGAGCACAAACAGAACTGGACAGACAGGAACAAACCGCGAAAACAGAGTGTATAACACTCTGTTTTTCGAGGGATTTCGTGTACTCTCAAGGGCAATTTGGCTCGTAAATCTTTGTCTAATGTGTAGATGGATGTTGTGTGGTTAATTTGGAACAAGAAACTAGAATTTTGATGGATGTTTGAAGGAGGAACGAATTGTTTTTCGAAGAGGACACACAAACTGTTTCAGTTTGGATGTCGGTTTTGTGGAGGGTTTTTGAGAGGCAATTAGAGTTTGTTTCTGAGGTTTAAAGCTTGTGAGTGAAGGTAGGATGTATGGAGAACTTCGAGGAATCAATGTATGGTGAAGGGTGGGTATTTATAGGGAGTTAAAGTAGGGTAAAAGAGAGGAGAGGCAGACGGGCTCGGCTGAGCATAGCTGCTGTCCAGCAGCTTTTGGGGGGTTTTCTAGGGTTCGTATGGGGGGTTTTCTTGGTGATTAAGGTAAGGTAATGTGGGTAGGATATTAGGGTATGGGTTAGGGTTAATGGGCACAGGTTTTGGTGGTGTTTGGAGCGGGTTTTGGGCTCGGGATTGAGCTGCAAAACAGGGGGGGGCTGTTCGGTGTTTTGTGCGGGCTGTTTGGGGTGATTTGGGGCATGGTTTGGGCCGTGGTTATGGGGTTCGAACTGGGGTTGGATGGGTAGTGGTCTAGGTTGGTTAGTGTACTCGACATTCGTGCCAACTCGTAAAGAAAACGGGCTCAAAAACCGAGCTAAAATCGAGCTCAAAAACACATGGTTGAAACGAGTTCTTTTCGATTTTTAAATCGATTTTTCAAATCAATTAACACATTAAAATAAATGATTTTTCAAACCAAATATACTCATAAAAATGATTTTTCAAATCAAATATTTATTTTATTTTCAATAAAATAAACTTGGGAAAATAAATTCAAGATAAAATAAAATAAATTGAATTCACCTAAAAAAAGCTATAATTTAAATATCATTTAAATTAATAAAATGAACTCACTTAAAAAATCATTAATTTAAATATCATTTAAATTAATAAAATACTTCATCGACGACGCCCATTCTACATCGTAAAACGAGCTCCAAATAATGACAATGACAACTAAAGAATACATGTGTCATATCATCATCGGGTGTTTGTCGGGTTCTCTATAAATTCCAATATCGACGGATACGGGTATCTACAGGAACACCTTCCAAAAATAGACTCCGTATCGATGTAATTCGTCTTTTGGAAATGCCGGTAAGAATAACTATTACAATTGAATTACATAGCTATTCCTATTATACATTAATTAATAAAATAAATAAAACTATTAATTAATTACAAACCGACGATACGAGATCGTATTTAATTTACAAACAAATCGCTATTCCCATTCATTTCGGGTAATAACGATTAAAATAAACTAGGTCATACTAGGTACAACAAGATAAATACTTTAAATAAATGACAATCATTCATTCAACTTAAATAAATATGCTTAAAATGCTGTAAAATGATGCCAAAATCTCCGTATCTATCACTCGTTGGTATCCATCTCGGTTTTTGTGGATTTAATCGATTTTTAACATGTAAAAATCAATAATCAACTCTTAAATCTCATTTAAGTCCAAACTAATCGTCCAAACTGTTTTGAACCTCAAAATTAGTCCTCACTAATTTTATGATGAATAATTAGTTTGATTTGGTGATATTTTGCTAATTTAATCGGTAAAATCATAATTTTTAAGTAAAAATCCAAAATAATTGAAAAATTACCCAAAAAATTGAAACAAAAAATTTAAGTATTCTGGAACACTCCCAAGAACACCAAAATGTCAGAAAAATTGCCCCAAAAATTCGGATAAAATTTATGAAGAAAAAGATCGATATTTATCGGTTTTTAACCACTAATACCAATAAACATCAAAACAAGGTGAAAACACATTTTAAATTTCACTTTTAATATTTAAATAATATTTTTAAATGTAAATAAATTTATCAAGGGCAGAATCAATTGTTTCGAAATTATGATTAATTTATTTCACTTTTATCTCATAAAATCAATAAACATACAAAAAAATTCGAACCAACCTTCAACCTTTTGCATACAATCGGTAGAAAATATGCATGAAATACCATAAAAATTCCATGGCCCGAATCAACTTTTAACTATTTTTAGTCAATTTTTAACTAAAATACGGCATTTTGACTCGGTTTTCTACCAAAAATCATTAAAAATAGCAAAATAACTTCATAAATCACCAAACTTTACCAAAATTCTTTTGAGATGAGTAGATGTGCATGTCCCAAAAATTTCGTGCTAAAACCTCTTCTAACACAATTTTTGAGTTTTTATAAATTATCTCATAATTTATTAATATGCTTAAATTTAACATGCAAATTACAAGCCTAAGCTCTGATACCACTTGAAATATCATAGATCCATATTATACTCTCTAATAAAAATTAAATTATCTCATAATTTATCATTTTGATGATCTATGTAATATGCATGCAAATATAAAAGCATAAAAATGAAAGTTTAAGGAAAAACAATTTCCTTACATTGATTTATGGTAATATGGGCACAAACTAGATCACCTTTCTAGTTTGTTCTTGAGCTAAACAAATATGGATGATCCTCCTTGAAAAACCTTCAAAAAGAAAGTCTCCTTCAAGTTGCAGCCAAGAACTACACCCACAAATTATCTTACAAATACTAACTAGATACTTGTAAAATAAACCCTTGATAATATATAAATAATACTAACAATCTTAGTTATTATTTTTAGTTTACTAACAACTTAGTAAAATGATGGTTATTATTTTAGAGAGAAGATAGATGAACACATGCAAATGTTCAAGTGTTGTAGTGTAAAAATGAACAAATGATGGAGTGTATATGGGGGATGAGGCCGGGTAGGTGGAGGTGGAGTGTGGGAGTGATTTTTTTATTTTTTGTCAATCTTATATCACATGCAAAAAAACTTATAAGATAACTTATGGAAGAATATAAAGTAAGGTGAAATGATTATGTTCCTAATCATCCACAACTCTATTTTACACGGTCCACTTGCCCATTTACGGGTCCATGTCGGTTCTTATATTTGTCGCACAAATACGTGTAATTTAATTTAAACATTGTTTCATGTTTAAATGCTTCCAATTAATTTCGTCTAAATCACTCCATAAATATACGTGTACCGCTACACATATTATTTACGTACTAATATTAATCACATTAATCAATTAGTACAATTTTAGTGAATTAACAATTAATAACTAAAACCCGTCTCCCAAAATTTATTATTCAATTATCGCATAATTAAATAATAACTGCCGTGCCTCGAGTTCGCAACTCTAAATCTCTCTAAAAATAATCGACTAACCTTTTAGTCTATAAATCAAGGGACTAAATAAATTGTATCTCATACAATTAATTAGTTGTCAATTGGGGTTCGTTCCTTTAGGTGTGACCGAAAGGGGTCAGTTGATCACCGCCGTCTCACGACAATAACGTCAAACTCTAGTCAGCCAACCGTTATCGATTTACTTTAATCAACTGACGAGGATCAAATAATTAAATATCTGATGATATTCCTTTAATGAGATTTATTATGTAAAACGCACTATTGTGGAGGACACTAACTCCAACAGTTCGGAGTCGCCACCAAGCATTTGTGGGATTCTTGGAACCCGTTCGAATCCACTTTATACCTCGGTCAAACGAAGCACAAAGCAGTGTTTGACATAGGTACTAAAGATAAGGAATCGTCCCTCTTTAGCATCCTATCTCTAGAATAAGCGTAAATACGCCCGGATAAGGTCGTCCACTATCCAAAGTTTCTGAGTAAGAGGTGAAGGTACGTATTGGGAAACCCTTTAATCAGACACCCAATCCCGCCCGCGGTAGCGGCCTCTACTGATCGATCTTAGTTGGTTGAATGCAAAAGTTGATAAAACGGTTTAAATGCGCATCCATTGGTTTAAACCTACCATGTGAGAGCTTTCTATGTCGGTTCATTAAATCCAAGTATCAAGTATAAGATGTTAAGTTGGATTTAATGTTGATTTGCATGGAAGACGGAAATTAAACATCCATTTACCAAATTAGGTTCATGATGCATAACGTGATCCATTTGTCTTAATAGGGCATTTTGCAAATACGGTGTTTGAATGAGCAAGTTAGTCATCTGATCCGTCCTGTATTCGGGTTAACCGAAGTCGGGATCGTCCTAGACTAGTGCTGGAAAGGGAACAGACCCTACATCAGGCAGCTAGAAGAGGCGCGAGCCTGTTGGCGATGCAAGAGGGTCTCCCCTGGTTTCAAAAATAGAAAAAGGAGTGGCATGTTTAGGCGCGGGTCAGCCAACGATGGAAGACGTGTTATGACCATTGAAAAACGTTTATAAAACGTGTTGAAAAATGGGTATTTGAACCCGTTTTGTTTTGAAAAGGCCGTTTAGACCGCTTTTGTATTGATTTGAGGAATGAGACTTTAATAATCGTCATTGTTTTGACAGTATTCGATGCCGGGTTCGACTTTGCAAGCTTGGCATGAATAGTTTTAAAAATGATTATGAACTTATCATTTTATGTTCATTTGTATATAATTAGTCAACATTCATCATCGTACTCGGATTAAAATCCGACATGGTATGTGGAACCAAGGATGACTTTGTGTTGGTGACTAATACATTTGTTTTGAAAATGCAAAGAAATGATGAAAGGCTTTAAAATACCTTCCAAATTGTGAAGAAATGAAATAAAAGGCTTTAAAATACTTTTTAAATGTAATTAACCAAATATTATAACCAAAACACGGATTAAACCGTTATGGTATGAGGAACCAAGGGTGAAAAATGTTTTATGATTAAAACTTGTAAAAATGGTTTAAAAATATTTGAAATGGTAAAAACCGATTACAAATATGAAAATAAAGGAGATGAAGAGACCAAACACGGTTTGCACTTAGGGCTGGGCAGGGTCCTTTAGGCGCGAGCCTATCTGCTACGTAAGTAGCCTCTGCCTCAACCAACAGTCCGGTTTTGTCTCATTCTTCCCATGTTTTGGACCATGTTATGCATGTTTTAGCATGTTATAGTCATAAAACAAATGAAAGCATGATAAAAGAAGATTTTTACACCCTCATACTTACATGCTAGGCTTATGGCGAGAAATCGACATAAGTGTATCAACTCTTTTGGTCGAAAAAACTCGGTTTAAAACCGTTTTGGTAAGTAAAAAGAGTTTTTGTTAAGTTTAGTGATGGTGTAGTGGTCGAGATGGTCGGTCAAGTGATTTAATACACGATGACGTTACCAAACAATGTGTAAGGCTTGTGTTTACGATCGGTAGGTCGTAAACACGTGTCGGATTGTGACTTAGGAAGTCGAGTCTTGAATTTTAAGGGAGAAAAGAGGGGGCGGACGCTCGCGTAACCTTCAAATGGTGGCATTTGAGAGGTATTTATAGGAAAATGAGTGGTTGTGTGAGTTTGAGCGACGTGGCCACCTGGGCTGCTCAGAGAGGCGCGAGCCATGTAGCACGTATTCGAGGTGTCTTGTCGCTTTCACACAAGTGCAATCATGATTTGTTCTATCCTAGGATTTGGATGAACATGTTTGGTACTTGACTATGTAAGATTCCGGGAAATCTTAACATATAAGCATTTGAATGGTTTTGTTTTTTGTGTTTGACTCGGTTTGACTCGTTGTTGGAGTCGGGTTTTGAGTTTTGTGTCGTTTTTGGTCCGGTGTCGGCTTTGACTCTTTTTAGTGTCATTGCAACCCCGTCGTCATGCATTAAACACTCCAGGTACTTCTGAAAAGTTCTGAAATGTTTTATTTTTGAAATTATTTTAAGTTTTGCGACGTAAAGTTGTACACAAACTGTCGATCAAACACTGCGATTCCTAAGCATGTTGTACTCCGATAATCATCGGGTGTTTGTTGGAGTCTCAGCAGATACTGGGTATCTACAGCTATCACTACTGCTCATGTCCATCATCATCATCATCATTGCTGTAACACCCCCATACTCAAAGTGCCTTACCAGGACCACTCAGGTATAAGGATGCTACCATCTCGGTTACCCGAGGCATGATAATCATAAGACAATAACGAAACAACATTTAATAGTATAACTTTAGTGAAAAGTACAATCCAAAGCCAAATCCCAAAATACGGGTACAAGTTCTCAAACCAACTTTCTAACCAACTAAATGCAAAGTTTATTAAACGACTAAGCTACAGCGGAAGACTTCTATCATCAGACAGTGGCAATCCCAGCAATCCCATGTGACTCAACTCGAACCTGCTCAATTAATGCTCACCATCCCCGAATGGATCACCGCAGGTTTTACAAACAACAACACGGGGTCAGTACTAATCACACAATCTATATATATCAACAATACGATAAACAGATATCTCACACCGTCACACACACAATCACATCAATCCCATCAATCTCAATCACCGATCGTCCTTTGGACCAGCCCTGCCGATGGGGGACCGCAGCCGTACCCACCAAATCCCCGCTCCTCATATTGAGCGATTTCCCTGTTCATTAATGTGCACATCCCCTTCCGTGGCGGGTTCCACGAAGGGAGAAACTAGGGCGTGAAGCCACTCCCGCAAGTGACTCCACTCAGCCGAGAACGCATCTCGAGAACCAGAGACAACCAATCACAATCAACAACCGTCACAATACAATTACTATATTATTCAATCAACCACAACACATCAACATCACATTATGGGACTAATACTGAGTAGGAAATCCTACCTGGAAAGCACAACAATCAGACGGTCTCAACAGCTGTATCAAAATGCCTCTTCTACAAATCCTCCTCCTATCATACATACACATAATCACTACCAATCATAATCTACAACAAAACCCCCAAATCCCAATATTAGGGTTTAACCAACTTTAAGGAAAAACTATAAAAAACGGTACGTAGATCTTACCCTCGACGCAAGGATCACAAAGATACAAAGAAAGGTAGAATCCGACCTTCCAAGCTCCGGGATTTGCTAACAATGCGATTGATGCGAAGAACGTAGTTTGATTTCTCTTTTCTCAGTAAATAGGTTTTAAAAGTGTTTAGGGAAAAGTGACGGAAGTAATATATACCTTAATCGCATTATTAACAAAACCCGAGAAATAACTCCCCGTAAACCGGCTACTCGATCGAGTAGCTAAGGTACTCGATCGAGTGCCCCATTACTCGATCGAGTATCCACGTTACTCGATCGAGTACCCAACAGGTCAGAAACTGTTTTAAACTGCAACTCACCCTTACTCGACAGAGTAAGGCCTACTCGATAGAGTACCCAGAGACTCATAATACCGTAGTATTACAGTCTTCCCTCCTTAAAAAGAACTTCGTCCCCGAAATTCAACCCATACCCATAAACAAACATACTAACTCGACCGAGACATAACAACCAACTAAGAACTCAAAACAAAACCCCAACCGACCAAACATGAACTCGTAACCCCAACTCCACCAACTATTTCTACTTCCACAACATGGCTCACGATATCGTACCAACTACATTATATCTCTCTCGATCCTAACTCCATACACTACCAACACAAACGCTGCTAGCTCCGTAAAATATCATCCACTAGATAATCCAATATCAAGATACTCATAACATCAAACGGAATGTTACATTCTACCACCCTTAAAAGGAACTTCGTCCTCGAAGTTTACTTACCCTCAGAAACATTATCATGCCATTGTCAAAACTCTCGAACTCCTAAACATCATCATCCAACCCTAACCACTATCGAAGTATTCTCACACTCCTAAGCATCACACTGCTACGAGCACGGCCATGGCCTTTTAATAGTATCAACCACAAAACAAATCCCTCCTTTACGCTACGCTAACACTCTACTTCCAATTATATTACCACATGCACCACCATGAAACTCTCTTTTATCACATCCTACTCCTCTTAAGACAAATGTTACGTCCTCGTAACTCACTAATACTAAATCCTTAGCTATATCATCTCATTATCCTCATCACCACCACATGTCAAAGATAACCGCCTATAACCTCATTTCTATAACCATTCCTATCTCCAAGGCTCTCTTACTTAGCAGTTCTCATTCCTCAACTCATTCTGCACTCCATCTAACCAAAACCACAAAATCCTGATCATAACAGACGCTCTAACTCTTCCACATTACCGCAACACGACACAACTCTCTATATAAACTATATGAAACTCTTTTCGCCAAAAGCATAGCTCCTGATCCACACTTGTTACGTACACTCACACTAGATCCTCAAGTTCCTTTCTTTCATTACCGCAAAACTCATTCATAACTCAACATGACACCATATCCCAACACCCTACACTCACTGTCTCAACGAAAGATTATGAACCACCTGCAGCTTTCAGATCATTACCACACATGTTCTACGAATCACTTGTCATGACTATGTCTACTGATGCCTCATCTTAAAACAAGATCAAAATTATTGTAACAACCTCTTACAACTGTGCCCTATCAACAGAAAATCACTATACCATGACAACAACAAAACATACACAACTCTCTTTCATATCATACTCTACCCTCACAACGAAGCTGAAACTGGTATGAAACATCAACAAAAAAAAACAACAGTCTACATGTTCAACCAAAACTCACAAGGAACAACAGCAAACAAAACAACAATCTATGTATAACTGGCATGCACTCTCGAAAACTCGTATCATAATCATCCCGTCTACTCCACCACAACTGGTGACGGCATCACAACACCGTCACCAACAGCCGCACCGCAGCGCGAAAATACCCGCATCACAACACGAAGTACCATGCCCGGATCACCACCCGAGGCACCACCACCACACCGATAGACATCACAACTTACATAAACCCATAAACACTGACTCAGCATAACTTCTCAGACAAGAAAAACTTACTCAAATCCACTTTATTAAATCACAACGCAACATATTATATGGATAAACAGATAAGCACCTCATGAACATCATCTCTACCATTTCACGGAATACACATGTGTTATCAATACAGATAAAATTATAACTAGTCATGTCAAATCAATCAAATTATTACCTTTTGAACCTCATTCCATTAGATTGTCGTACCCTACATATATCACAAACATTCATATAACAACGTTATAACTATCACACCATACCGCTTCTCGTGAGGTCAGAACCTCACGCAAATGTTTATACACATCATAGACCCATAATCACATCCAACTAGTCAATCCTGATCACGTAAGTTACCACTCGATAAAGGTTACCTGTCGCCCGCGCTAAACTCATATGCCCCTCATAACATATTTTCCCATTCGCATAACCATCACCTCATGCCAAGTATAACCATACCATTAATATTCAACCACTAGCGCTCGCCTCATATAACCACATCTTGTACTTCCTTACAACCATACATACCAATCCGGCCTTTACAAAATCAACCTCTCTAGGATTGCTGTCTTTCTTATCTATCATCACCCTTAACCACTAGTGACAACACCACCATACCACCACTGCTCGTATATCAAACCTCTTACACTCATATCAAAACGACACGGTTTTTCTCCTATCTTTGGTTAACATCCCAAATAACGAACATCAAACCCATCAACAAAATTACCTCAACATTATTCTCAATACTATCTTAATTGTATTGTCATCCAACTCTCCACCAAATATCTCGTATCGTGCAAATACTCCACCAAATTATTACTCCCTTAATTCCTCGAAACTCATTATTAATCATGTTGTCCTGAAACTTCTGTATAACCATTAACTCAATTACTCTTGGTAGTATCATACATCCCGATGATTCCTTACTTTTATATCACTTAACTCCGGTTAACATTTTTCTCAGCTTACTTTTATCCTTCTTTTCTCTTTATACTCAACAATTCCATTTAATATCTCAACTCCTTATTACTTCTACCAAACCCTTTAGTGCTCCAATTACCTTCTCATCGCTCCAAAACTCAAATCTCATTATTTCATATCGATATCATCTCACTCTTTCTTACCATGGATCTTCTCTTATTATGCTATCACTCACACTTGCCACTAATCTATCCATAAAATCGACGTTCACCGTTCAAACAATTGCATCTCCTTCGTACATCTCTAGAAATCAAAATTCATTTCATACCGTTAAATGCCCAAAGAAATCACACGTAGTTTCACCTCTTAATAAACCAAATCTTCCAAACTCACTCACTGTCTACAAATCCACGTCGCGACATGTCTCCATTAAGTTCACTATATACCACTCTTCTCAATTCCTCTAAAACGACCTTTCATTACATATATTCTTACTCAACACTATTTCTAACCATCTCCCTCCATAATTCGTTATACATCTCAGGTTGCTACTATCCACATCCTTTCTTTCAATCTTTTCATTCTCACGTTCCTTAAACTTACATCACTCTTTGCCCACATTCACTTACTCTTACATTACTCAACACACAATCATATCACTCATCCCATCTCACAAAACATGCTCTATGCCTCAATTAAGCCATACCAATCTCCCTTTTCTTTTTCCACAATCTATCACAACACATAGAACTCATGTCCTCCCACCGAACTCCTACTCACCACAGGTGCCACTCACTACACCATAAGATTGGGTAACTTACGCATCAGGATCAACATACATGTAAAACGGTGCATAAAGCAGCAAAATAATACCTTTGAATTAAACATAATATGCAACGAATGTCAAAAGATAAGCATATGACCCAAAACAGGGGTCACTAGATCGAGTACAGGCCACTCGATCGAGTAAGTGACTTACTCGATCGAGTAGGTGAAGATCAGAAGCACGTAAAACAAATTACCAGGGCCACTCGATCGAGTAACTGACATACTCGATCGAGTTCCCCCCTACTCGATCGAGTACCAAGGCTACTCGATCGAGTACCTACGCATTTCTCAGCACTGTCCAGTTTTCGTAAAACAGTCATAACTCACTCATTTCTTGGTCGTTTTGGGCGTGTGACCTATCGTTAGAATCGTAAAAGAACAAGCTATCACCTCCAATTGGAATCACATTAAAATCATTTATGCATCTCAAGTTATAACAGTTTAAAGACAACCTCTTTATAATCGAAAAAAAAACACAACTACTTGATTTTACTTTCAAACAACTTAAACGACAACAAGGTGAACAAAAATAACCCAATACTCATGAAACCAGTAGCCCCAATCACATATTACTATTTTCGAAAGCAAAGCAACAACATTCATCATGCACTACCCACATGCTTTTATTCTATAGCCTTTCGTAAGACAAATCATACTCATACATTACAAATCCTATTTCCATGTTAATAATACAACAATATTACAAATACACTTTGTCACCTAAACATATTCATAATCACAAAATTCGTATTCTCATGCTATTGCCACTCCATTTTTTCCAATCAATTCATCCATTTCAACCACATTCTTCATACAACATGTACATATGAACAATAGTAGGCATATATATGAAATCATTATATAAAATTACACAAACAAGATTATGTATAATCATATCACCTATGAACTACTCCCTTTTTCCACCACATTACTCATCATTCTCATACACTTTTCTAACAATTCCAACCAGCATTGTAAACCAACTATCATGCAACATGCTTTCAATCAACAATAGTTCTATATACTTCCCCAACCTTGCATTCACAATATCAACCTTTTACTCCAACATCCAACAATTACAACATACATCATCACATCCACATACGAACTAACAAGCATCACATACGACCTTGACATACACCCCCCATGTGACCGGTTCAAAATTGTAGGGCAAGTTCGCGACTTTAGGACGTCTCCCAAGCCTTTGCATTAGCTCCTACAACCTTTACCCCGGGTTCATTTTAATTGACTCCCTAGATTCATTAGATTCATTGGTTACAGGTTTCAGGATCGTCGCTCTGATACCATTTGTAACACCCCCATACTCCAAGTGCCTTACCAGGTCCACTCAGGTATAAGGATGCTACCATCTCGGTTACCCGAGGCATGATAATCATAAGACAATAACGAAACAACATTTAATAGTATAACTTTAGTGAAAAGTACAATCCAAAGCCAAATCCCAAAATACGGGTACAAGTTCTCAAATCAACTGTCTAACCAACTAAATGCAAAGTTTATTAAACGACTAAGCTACAGCGGAAGACTTATATCATCAGACAGTGGCAATCCCAGCAATCCCATGTGACTCAACTCGAACCTGCTCAATTACTGCTCACCATCCCCGAATGGATCACCGCAGGGTTTTATAAACAACAACACGGGGTCAGTACTAATCACACAATCTATATATATCAACAATACGATAAACAGATATCTCACACCGTCACACACAATCACATCAGTCCCATCAATCTCAATCACTGACTGTCCACTGGACCAGCCCTGCCAGTGGGGGACCGCAGCCGTACCCACTAAATCCCCGCTCCTCATATTGAGCGATTTCCCTTTTCATTAATGTGCACATCCCCTTCCGTGGCGGGTTCCACGAAGGGCGAAACTAGGGCGTGAAGCCACTCCCGCAAGTGACTCCACTCAGCCGAGAACGCATCTCGAGAACCAGAGACAACCAATCACAATCAACAACCGTCACAATACAATTACTATATTATTCAATCAACCACAACACATCAACATCACATTATGGGACTAATACTGAGTAGGAAATCCTACTTGGAAAGCACAACAATCAGACAGTCTCAACAGCTGTATCAAAATGCCTCTTCTACAAATCCTCCTCCTATCATACATACACATAATCACTACCAATCATAATCAACAACAAAACCCCCAAATCCCAATATTAGGGTTTAACCAACTTTAAGGAAAAACTATAAAAAACGGTACGTAGATCTTACCCTCGACGCAAGGATCACAAAGATACTGTAACACCCCCATACTCCAAGTGCCTTACCAGGACCACTCAGGTATAAGGATACTACCATCTCGGTTACCCGAGGCAATGATAATCATAAGACAATAAAGAAACATACTTTTTTTTTTTTTAGAAACATACTTTATTAAATAACTTTAAGTGATTACATAACAAACCAACTGTAAGCAAAATACAACTGTTCTCAAACTATAAACCAACTGAATGGAACTGCCTTAACAAACACGGCGGAAGACTAAAGACTCGATATGTGATGACTCCATCCCTGACTAGATCCCACGCGTATCCAAGATATACTGTCAAACAACCGCTCACCACCCCGAATGGATCACCACAGTTTTTAAAACATTTAAACGGGTCGACTAATCACACAATTCCAATGTATATATATCAACAATAAGACATACAGCATGCCTTAGCCGTCACGCACACACACAACCACACCAATTCCAATCCTCTCAATCACCGATCGTCCATTGGACCACCGCCGATGGGGGACCGCACCGTACCCACCAAATCCCCGCTCCACATAGTGAGCGATAACCCTGTCCATTAATGTGCACATCCCTTCTGTGGCGGGTTCCACAGATGGCGAAACTAGGGCGTGAAGCCACTCCTGCAAGTGACCCCACTCAGCCGAGGCCACGCCTCACGAACCATAGACAACGATCACAACCACAATCACAATACAATTACTATATCAAACAACCAAACACAACACATCAACCAATATCCCATTATGGGACTAATACCGAGTAGGAAATCCTACCTGGTATGCACACAATCGACGGTCTCTCTTCTTTCGAATCAAAAAGCTTCCTCTATGAACCCTCCTCCTATCATACAACACATAAAGGCTACCAAATCACATACTACACATAAAACCCCAAAATCTCTAAATTAGGGTTTAACCAAATCAAAGGAAATGCAATAAAAAGGGTACATAGATCTTACCCTCGACGCAAGGAACTCAACGGTACGAACAACGACAAGAACCGACCGTCTCGAACTCGGAATTGCTAAGAATGCGATTAAGAAAATGAACTTGTTTGCTTTCTCTCTTAAACAGAAATTTAGGTTTTGTAAAAGTGATTTAGAATAATGACGACGAAGCTTAAATACCTTAATCGCATAATTAACAAAACCCGAGAAAACTCCCCATAAAACCGGACACTCGATCGAGTACCCAAGGTACTCGATCGAGTACCCCCTACTCGATCGAGTGCCTAAGGCTACTTGATAGAGTACCCCCTTACTCTATCGAGTACCTAAGGCTACTTGATAGAGTACCCCTTACTCTATCGAGTACCTAAGGCTACTTGATAGAGTACCCTCTGTGTCGAAACTTTTCTAAAACGCAACTTACCCTTACTCGACGAGTAAGGCCTACTCGATAGAGTACCCCAAGACTTATAAATACGGAGTATTACAGTCTTCCCTCCTTAAAAAGAACTTCGTCCCCGAAGTTCAACCCATACTCTAAAAACAACCATACTAACTCGACCAAGACACAACAACATAACTAAGAACTCAAAAACTCGACCAAACATAAAACATGAACTCTTAACACCCACTCCACCAACTATGTTTACTTCCTTAACATGACTCACGATATCGCATCCACCACATATATATCTCTCACGACACCAACTTCATACATAACCAACCACCATCCACTAACACTGCTAGCTCCATAATATCATCCACTATCAAATCCAAAATCAAGACACTCCTAGACATCAAACGGAATGTTACATTCTACCACCCTTAAAAGGAACTTCGTCCTCAAAGTTTACTCAGACTCATAACATCATCCTCCAACTGTCAACATTATATAAAATATTCTCATACTCCGAAGCATCACAGTACTACAAGCACGACCATGGCCTTTTATAAGTATTATCCACAAAACAAATCCCTCCTTTACACTACGCTAACACTCTACTTCCAATTATATTACAACATGCACCACCATGAAACTCTCTTTTATCGCCTCCTACTCCTCTTAAGATAAATGTTACGTCCTCGTAACTCACTAATACTAAATCCTAGATATATCTTTTCATAATCCTCATCACCATCGCATGTCAAAGATAACCACCTATAATCTAATCACTCGCCATGCACCTACCCAAGGCTCACTTACTTAAACAACTCTCATACTTCACTTCTCTCGTCACACCACCTAACCTATACCACAAAATCCTTAATTTAACCCAAAACTTCACTTGTTCCCTATTACCGCAACATGACACACCTCTCTATATAAACTACATAAAACTCTTACCACCAAAAGCATAACTTACGATCCACACTTGTTACGTACACTCACACTAGATCCTCAAGTTCCTTTCTTTTATTACTGCAAGCCTCATACATAACTTAACACGACACTAATTACTCAACGCCCTACACTCACTGTCTCAACAAAGGATTATGAACCACCTGCATATATCAGATCATTACTACACATGTTCTACGAATCACTTGCCATTACCATGTCCACTAAAGCCTTATCTAGAACAAGATCAAAATTACTGTAACAACCTCTCACAACCGTGTCCCATCAACAGAATATCACTATACCATGACAACAACGAAAACATAGACAACTCTCTTTCATATCATACTCTACCCTCATACCAAAACTTAATCGCTAAGAAACATCAATAAACAAAACAACCGTCTATCTCGTACAAACCGAAACTCACAGAAGCAACATCAAACAAAATAACAATCTATATATGGCTGGTATGTACTCTTGAAAACTCGTATCATAATCATCCCGCCTACTCCACCACAACCAGTGACGTCATCGCGACACCGCCACCAACAGCCACACCACAATGCGAAAATACCCGCATCACAATACTAAATACCGTGCCCGGATCACCACCGGAGGCACCACAACCACATCGATAGACATCACAGCTACATACAATTCCCACAAACACTGACTCAAAATAACTTCTCAGACAAGAAAAACTTATTCAAATCCACTTTACTAAATCACATCGCAAGATATTATATGAATTAAATAGATAACCTCATGAATATCATCCCCTCACCATATTACGATTAACATGTATCATGAATACATACAAGCATAACCAAATCACGCCAGATCACTCAAATTATTACCTTTTTGAATATCATTCAATTAGATTAGCGTACCCAACATGCATTACAGAACATTCAAATATGACTTTGTAATAATCACACTATACCACTTCTTGTGAGGTCAAAACCTCACACAAACATTTATACACATCCTAGACCCATAATCACATCCAACAGGTCAGTCCTGATCACGTAATTCCAATGTATATATATCAACAATAAGACATACAGACAGCTTAGCTGTCACGCACACACACAACCACACCAATTCCAATCCTCTCAATCACTGACTGTCCACTGGACCAGCCCTGCCAGTGGGGGACCGCAGCCGTACCCACCAAATCCCCGCTCCACATAGTGAGCGATAACCCTGTCCATTAATGTGCACATCCCTTCTGTGGCGGGTTCCACAGAAGGCGAAACTAGGGCGTGAAGCCACTCCCGCAAGTGACCCCACTCAGCCGAGGCCACGCCTCGCGAACCATAGACAACGATCACAACCACAATCACAATACAATTACTATATCAAACAACCAAACACAACACATCAACCAATATCCCATTATGGGACTAATACTGAGTAGGAAATCCTACCTGGTATGCACACAATCAGACGGTCTCTACTGCTGAATCAAAAAGCTTCCTCTATGAACCCTCCTCCTATCATACAACACATAAAGGCTACCAAATCACATACTACACATAAAACCCCAAAATCTCTAAATTAGGGTTTAACCAAATCAAAGGAAATGCAATAAAAAGGGTACATAGATCTTACCCTCGACGCAAGGAACTCAACGGTACGAACAACGACAAGAACTGACCGTCTGAACTCCGGGAATTGCTAAGAATGCGATTAAGAAGATGAACTTGTTTGCTTTCTCTCTTAAACAGGAATTTAGGTTTTGTAAAAGTGATTTAGAATAATGACGACGAAGCTTAAATACCTTAATCGCATAATTAACAAAACCCGAGAAAACTCCCCGTAAAACCGGACACTCGATCGAGTACCCAAGGTACTCGATCGAGTACCCCCTTACTCGATCAAGTGCCTAAGGCTACTTGATAGAGTACCCCTTTACTCTATCGAGTACCTAAGGCTACTTGATAGAGTACCCCCTTACTCTATCGAGTACCTAAGGCTACTTGATAGAGTACCCTACAGGTCAGAAACTTTTCTAAAACGCAACTTACCCTTACTCGACAGAGTAAGGCCTACTCGATAGAGTACCCCAAGACTTATAAATACGGAGTATTACAGATACAAAGAAAGGTAGAATCCGACCTTCCAAGCTCCGGGATTTGCTAACAATGCGATTGATGCGAAGAACGTAGTTTGATTTCTCTTTTCTCAGTAAATAGGTTTTAAAAGTGTTTAGGGAAAAGTGACGGAAGTAATACATACCTTAATCGCATTATTAACAAAACCCGAGAAATAACTCCCCGTAAACCGGCTACTCGATCGAGTAGCTAAGGTACTCAATCGAGTGCCCCCTTACTCGATCGAGTATCCACGTTACTCGATCGAGTACCCAACAGGTCAGAAACTATTTTAAACTGCAACACACCCTTACTCGACAGAGTAAGGCCTACTCGATAGAGTACCCAGAGACTCATGATACCGTAGTATTACAATTGCCACCAAGGGCGGCATCATCAAACTCATCAATCTCCCTAAACTTCCATAGACTAAACATTACTTCTATCATGCCTCCCATATAACAGATAGCTCATCATTCTTAAAAACAGCCTCAAACAGATATGTTGTACATCATTCAAAGCCATAACACTGACATTCGCGTTAGCATAATCAGTAAATAATGGGAAGTAGCGAACATCAGACAGTCCAGTTGGAGTAAACAAATCACCACTAGTGTGAGGATCAATACCCAAATACTCAGCAATTTGGTCAAAGGTTAAAGTGCTCTCAACATTAAACATTCTAAACTAAATTCTATGTCGTGTAGGATCATAGACATAAGAACTCAAAAACTCAAGAGTCAGGGATCGATAAGAAAGCTCATGTAAGTTAAACAAACCCAATAACCCGAGTTGAAAGAACATATCCTCCACAGGTACGTCAGTGTTAAATGTTTGTAATACCTTTCGATCAACACACCTAGTTGGAGACATATGATAATTCTCCATCAAATCCATAAATTTCTCCCTTTTCACATTGTCCCGAAACTCAACGAAAGGGTACTCCGGAACCGGTCCAAGCTCATCTACAACGGGTAGACGGACGGGAGCGCGCCTCTCTCGTTGTCTCTTGTTGCCTTGTCCTCGGTTTGACATACCTACAAAAGCCATTCATACAATTAGAAACCAATTTTAATGCCAAAATAGCTCACATTTTTAAGACAAAGAGAGTCGGAAATTTCGATTTCGGGGTCGAGAATCACACATAAACTATGTAAATGGCAAGGAAATTGTAATTATATGACAAATAATGAAGATTCTGAGCAAATAAACACAATTACCAACCAATTTAATGCATAACATCACCCAGGAAATATGAACCCCAATTCCCAAATTTTCGAAATTAGGCCTTTAGTTCATCAATTAATGGGTTGAAAAGAAAGGAAATAACAATTGTATATGAGCAATGGAGGATTCAAAGCAAGAAGCAAAAGAAACAAGCAACAAATTGCAAATTTTCGGACCTGTTAAGAGCAAAAACGGGATACTTACTTGAAGAAAGTTGAGCAATTAATCACACAAATAAGCACAAAGGAGTGAATTAATTTGCAACAAATCAATTTAGCACAAATTAGAATGAAGTTTGATGATGATATGAGTGATTTAGAGTAGTGAGTGATGTAAACCTAGGAGAGAAAGCAAGGAAGCATATGACGGAATGAACAAAGTAATAACAATAAAAGTTGAGAAATTAAGAATAAGAGGACTAATTAAAGCGCGGAACCCGGTTCACTGTGGGTACTCGATCGAGCCTGGGTGTACTCGATCGAGTAGTATCCAATTCCCAGATTGCCCAACTCTGGACATTGCAATTAAAATTAAATTGTCTGGGTTCCTCGATCGAGTGCCTGTAGATTCGATCGAGTATTCAAGTTTTCTCCGTCTTTTTCTCAACACGTCAAGTTTTCGCCTATTTCCGCCTTATCTGCAAAAAATACTTCACAAATACGTTAAATTTCTCCCTCACATCACTCATAACGTAATTAAAATGCGATTAAATGAAATTAAATTCCTAAATTATAAATTATTACAAGTCAAACTCCGATTTGCCTCTCGGTAGCGCTGGTTTAAGCGGTCCCGCACGACCATATTACCACGTCAGTAAGAGGAATCGATGGTGAAGAAGTCAACGACCTCTATCACCCCAACATAGGCACCCTCATAATAGACCTTCAAACGTTGCACATTCACTATAAAAGTCTCACCTTTGTCAGTTTGCAGTGTAACTGACCTAAATTTATTCACTTCAGCAACAGTGAACGGTCCTGACCATCTACTCCTTAGCTTACCTGGGAATAAACGCATTTGAGAATTAAATAATAATACCTTTTCACCATCATGGAATTCTCGTTGCAAGATGTGCTTGTCACGCCACTTCTTTGTTCGTTCCTTGTATACTCAAGCACTATCATAGGCATGCTGTCGAAACTCATCAATCTCGTTCAACTACATCAATCTTCTCTCACCCGCCAGTGAGGGATCCATATACAGCTCCTTTATAACCTACATAGCCTTATACTCGAGCCCACAGGTAGATGCCAAGCTTTGCCATAGACAAGACGGTATAGTGATGCTCCAATCGGGGTTTTGAATGCAGTACGGTAAGCCCATAAAGTATCATCAAGCTTACGACTCCAATCTTTTCTATTCTTGCTCACTACCTTCTCCAAGATTTGCTTCAATTCTCTATTTGAAACCTCCACTTGCCCACTAGTTTGTGGATGATAGGCCAATCTTCTACGGTGTGTAACGCCATATTCCTTCAATAAAGAATTAAGATGAAGCTCATTAAAGTGCTTACCCTCATCACTAATGACTGCGCGAGGTGCTCCAAACCGTTGAAAGATGATCTTCTAAAACAACTTCACAACTGCCTTAGCATCACAAGTAGGAGTGGCAATGGCTTTCACCCACTTAGAGACATAATCAACAGCTACTAAAATATACTGATTCCCATGAGAAGTAGGGAATGGCCCTTGGTAGTCAATACCTCAAACATAAAAAATCTCCACTTCTGAGTTCTCAGTTTGAGGTATCTTGTGCCTTAGCGAAATATTACCCATCCTTTGACATGCTTCACAAGAACGGACAAAAGTAGTAGCATTCTTCAAGATAGTTGGGCAAGAGAAGCCTGACTGCATCACCTTAGCAAAGGTCCTAGATGGACCATGATGACCACCATAAGAAGAAGAGTGACAGTGAGAGAGAATGACATGTTCCTCACCCTCTGGAATACACCTTCTATAAACATCGTCTGCGCATTCTCGGAATAAATATGGATCATCCCAGAAATACCGCTTCACATCATGCATAAATCTCTTCTTCTGCTGATAAGATAAGTCAGGAGGAAGAATACCTCCAACCAAATACTTGGCATAATCTGCAAACCACGGAGTGCCCGTAGTAATAGCAAGAAGATGTTCATCTGGAAAAGAATCATCAATGGGCAATATATCTTTTCCTGCAAATATCAGACGAGATAAATGATCTGCAACAACATTCTCTGCACACCCGACTTATTGCGGATTTCTAAATCAAATTCTTGTAATAATAAAATCCAACGAATAAGTCGCGGTTTAGCTTCTTGCTTAGTCAAAAGATACTTAAGTGCTACATGGTCAGTATGAACAATCACCTTAGTGCGCCCACAACATAAGCTCTTAACTTGTCTGAAGAATAGACAACTGCAAGAAGCTCTTTCTCCATAGTAGCATAGTTGATCCGCGCATCATCAAGAGTCTTACTTGCATAATAAATAGCTATCAAAACTTTATCTTTTCTTTGACCCAAAAGGGCTCCAACTGCATAGTCACTGGCATCACACATTATCTCAAAAGGAAGATCCCAATCCGGAGAATGGATTAGAGGAGCTGAGATAAGAGCCTGTTTACTCCTATCAAAAGACTTAACACACTCATCAGTAAACACAAAAGGAGTATCTTTGTGGAGAAGTTGGGTTAGAGGTTGAGCAATTTTTGAAAAATATTTAATAAAGCGACGATAGAATCCTGCAAGACCAAGAAAACTGCACACACTTTTAACATTAACCGGGTAGGTAGTCGCTCAATTACCTCAACCTTAGCGTTATACACTTGGATACCTTTACCTGACACCAAATGACCAAGTACCACCCCTTCAATAACCATGAAGTGACACTTCTCCCAGTTAAGCACAAGATTGCTCTCTTCACAGCGCTGCCAAAACTTAGTCAAGTTTCTCAAACAAATATCAAAGTCAGTATCATAAACACTGAAATCATCCATAAAGACATCCATAATAGACTCTATATAATCATAAAATATGGCCATCATACAACGTTGAAAGGTAGGTGGGGCATTGCATAAGCAAAAAGGCATCCTCCTATAAGCAAATACACCATATAGACATGTGAAAGTAGTCCTTTTCTCATCGTTAGGATGAATGGATATCTGAAAGAATCCGGAGTAGCCATCTAGGTAACAAAAATAACTATGACATGCTATTCTTTCCAACATCTGATTAATATAGGGAAGTGGGAAGTGGTCTTTCTTAGTAGCTGTGTTCAGCTTCCTATACTCTATACACATTCTCCATCTTGTAACAAATCTAGTAGCAATTAAATCATTTTTGTCATTATTTACTACTATAGTACCTCCCTTCTTAGGTACAACCTGAACAGGACTAACCCACTTAGAATCAGAAATAGAATAAATAATGCCAGCATCAAGTCATTTCTATACCTCTTTCCTTACCACGTCCTACATTGGAGGATTTAACCATCTCTGACCTGACTCACTAGGCTTGTGACCTTCTTCCAGATGAGTACAGTGCATACAAAAATCAGGACTAATACCTTGTAAATCATCAATGCTATATACCCAATGGCCTTTTTATGAGTTCTCAAAACGGCCAACAAAGCAGAAAGTTGGCCTTTAGTTAGGCTAGTATTGACAATTACTGGTCTCATTTCACAGTCATCCAAAAATTCATACTTAGGATGAGAGGAAGGGGTTTAAGTTCAGGTTTCTTTACCTCGGTAGCTTAAGATGGGCTACCTAAGCTGTATACCTTTTGCTTTGGGCATTCCTCTCCAGTTAGGTACTTCTCAATCTCATCAACTTCCTGACTCCATGAACCCGTCTCAGTAGATAGATAAGATACTAGAGCAATATCCAGAAGATCCCTGCTCAAGCACAAAGCAAGACACTCATCAATAGTAAAATCAACAATATCAATACTATGACAAGTTTCTTCTATCATGGAATATTTTAAAGCTTTTTCTAAGTTAAAAACAATTGTGTCATCTCTCACAGCCAATGTCAGTCTCCCTCTCCTAACATCTATAACTGCCCCCGCTGTGTGAAGGAATGTTCTACCCAAGATGATAAGAATTTGGGTGTCCTCAACCATATCTAAAACAACAAAGTCAACTGGAATGAAGAATTTTCCCACTCTGACTGGAACATCCTCCAACACACCCAATGGATGCTTAATGGATCGATCAGCCATCTGCAAGGTCATATTAATAACACTCATTTGACCAATATTTAACTTTTTACATATGGAATAAGGCATGACACTAACACGAGCTCCTAAATCACAAAGAGCTTTACTAATAGCAAGATGACCGATATGACAAGGAATAGAAAAACTCCCTAGATCCTTTAGCTTAGGTGGTGAATTAGCTTGCAACACAGCGCTGCACTTTTGAGTAAATGTAACAGTCTCTACTTCATCAAAGGACCTCTTCCTTGTCAATATTTCTTTCATAAACTTCGCATAAGTCTGCACTTGAGTGATCAACTCAGTAAAAGGAACACTCACTTGCAAATTCTTTACAACCTCCATGAACCATCCAAACAGGTTGTTGATGTGGAAAAGGTAGTGCAATAGTCATGCGCCCGACTTCCTTTGCTTTAGAAACACAGTCATCAATTACTGGGGGTACTCGATCGAGTTCAGGGTGTACTCGATCAAGTACAGGGGATATTCGATCGAGCCTGGTTGTACTCGATCGAGTAGTCTCAGTAATAATATATTTTTCGCTTTTCTCGCTTTTCTTCTTATCTCGTGTTTCAGTTTCGTTAACTTCTTTCTCGTCATCACTTAGCTCCAAATTACCGAATGCCTTAGGATGCATATAGGGTACCTCATCTTCATTAATGGGCATCTCCGAATTTTGATATGTGGTACCGCTCCTCAATTGAATTACATTAGCTTTCTCATGAGCTTGTTTACCTTGAGGAGAAGATTTCCGGGCTGTTTTGATGGATTGTGGACCGCCATCTAAGCATTCTGCACATCTAACATCTTATTATGGGCAATAAGCTCAGAAATATAAGCCGTCTGCTTTTGTTGTACCAACAAAGTTTTTTTACAACAAAGCCTTCATCTCTTTCAACTCATTAATTGGAGCTTGTTGAGGACGTTGGTGAAATTGATTATTGTACTGTTGACTTCCTTGATTCTGCCTTTGATAACCTCCTTGTGGTTGATTACCACGATTCTGAGGAACCACATATGTGTTTTTCTGTGGTTGTTGCTACTTTGGATTTTGCACATACTAACTAGACCATTGAAGGAAATGATGCTCCTTTGTTCTTTCATTGTAAAAATTAGAGAAAGGTGTACCTTGCTTGAAAGACTGAAAGGCATTAACCTGCTCTATTGTACTCAAACACTCAGCTGCAACATGACCATCCATTCCACATTGTGCACAAGGCTTCTCCTGCTGAACCATAGCATAAACTACCTGCTTATTACCCAAAAATTGGGTAGTCTTCATCTCAGCAATTTGGGCAGTTAATGCTTCCAGCTGCGCCGCGACGCCATTGTCTAATCCACCCCCTCTTGTACATCCTCTGGGGTTACCATACTTTGCAGTATGAGTAGCTATCTAATCAATTAACTTCCACGCATTATCATCATTAGTGTTGTTCTGGAACCTCCCAGTAACTGAAGAATCTAGCAAAGCACGATGATCATCATACTACCCGTTGTAAAACTAGCCTGGTTGCAAACAAACCACTTTTGAAAGCCATGATAAGGAACTGAACGAACTAATATTTTGAAGCAAACCCATACCTCATGCAAATCTTCAGTGGAGGTTTGCTTGAAGCTAGTGATTTGACTTCTTAATGCATTGGTCTTTTGCGGCGAAAAATTTCTCTTGTAGAAGGCAAGAGCTAGAGTATTCCAGTCAGTGACTCGATGATCCTTCATATCTAAATCTCACAACCACTCCGCAGCAACATCTCTCAAGGAGAAAGGAAAGAATACCTGTTTAACCTGATCTTGAGTCACCCCAGCAATTAAAGGGATGGAACAGCAGTAGTCAGTGAATTTCTCCATATGTTTCGCATGGTCTTATTTAACTCCCCCTCCAAATAAATTTCATTCCACCAAATTGATATAAGATGGACGAATCTCAAAAGTACCATTATCAGTCGTAGGGAGCTTAAATCCTTTAGGGATGGAAGCCAAAGTAGGCTCGGAATGACTTGCTAAAGTAGGCATATTGGTAACCGTAGGAACTGGAATATCAATGTCAGAAATATTGTCCTCTTCAAAAGACGGATTTTCTGAAGTAGTTGCATGCTCTGTCTCAATGTTAAGTATACTCAAGTCTTCTACTTGACCCACTTCTTTCTGAAACTTTCGTCTGTAGCGAAAAGTCTTCTCTGGCTCGGGATCTAGTGGTAGAATCTCGGACCTAGTTGACCGGGGAATACACAAAACTAACAAGAAAAGTGTGAGAACGATCTCAAGGAACTAAAGTTCCTTGAGACAAAAGACAAAATAAACAAAAACAAACAAGAAAATTGTTGCCTCCCCGGCAACGGCGCCAAATTTGATAAGGGTAAAGTCGTATCACCTTAATCAAAATAATCCTATCTTAGTACAAACAAAATAGCTAGTGGTAAGACAAGTTTCGAATCCACAGGGAGACGGTAATATTCAGTTTGCTAATATTTAAAGTGTCTTAAAGTAGACGATTTTCTTGGAGATTTGGGTTCGTTTGTTTGTTAAAAACTACTTGCAATAAAGTAAAGATCGTAAAACAATAATATTAAGAAGTCTATGGAGCAGGTTCACTAGGTCAATTATCCGGGGGTGTATTTTAATCAATTGTAAAGTCAATCAAAATATCTAAGATCACAAGATCGATTAATTCTATTATGCCTTTTTGTAGATACATAGTATCTGCACCTTTCAAAAACCACCCGATGATGATCGAACTACAACGTGTTTTTGATATGCGTACGTGGATTAGCTATACATGAGACGGTTCAATGCATTACTCGGATATAAAAAATGATTTCAAAAATGGTTATCTAACTTCATTTGCATTAAAACAACACTATTTAGAGTTAATACCGTCTTCGGACCCACAACCGACTCAGCAACCCGCAACTCCAGTCAATCTGAGTCAACCTGAGCCTCGAATGTCAAAAATAATGCCATAAATGGCTTTATCTTGCCATTTACATTAAAATGACACGAACTAGAGTCAAAACCGATACCGGGCCAAAAACCGACTCAAAATTTAAATCCCGACTCAACACGGGTCAAACTCGAGTTAAGCACACAAAATACCTACCCCAAATAACACCCAAAAATCATCTTATTAGATGACCGTATTGTTACACGGCATGTTATTTGAAAACCACATCAAACCAACCAAACCATATATGGAGCAAAGGCCACGTCCAAATTGAAAAGGACAAGACACCCCTTTGTATCACTAGGTGGCTCGTGCCTCTTTAGGCAACCTCCTTAGCCTCCAAGCAAACTCAACAGACCTACCATCCCCCAATCCTCTATAAATACCCACCTTCACACACCATAATCTACACGCGAGCGTCCGCCCCCTCACATCTCCCTTAAACTTCTAGACTCGACTTCCTAAGTCACAAATCGACACGTGTTTTCGACCTACCGATAGAAAACACAAGCCTTAAACATTTTGTTTGGTACCGTCGCCGTGTATTCGATCGACCCATTCGACCAACTCAACTTTAATCAACATGTTTTTCAACCACATGTTTTCAACATCTTTTCAAAACAAAATCCTTTTTTAAGGCAATCGTTTAAACTTCTTTGATCGCGAGTAGTCGGATAACGAGAAAACCGTCTCTAAAGTCGTCTACCTCGCAAACATCACAACACTTAAGTTTGAGGGTGTAAACAACTCATTCATTTCTTTACTGTTTTTATGAGTTTATAAGCATGAACAATGCATAACACGATTCAAATATAGGTTAGATGAGCCAAAATCGGATTTTGACTGGAGACACCAACCTCGCGCCTCTTATGGGGTCTCTGATCATAATCCAAACGTGTTTGTTTTCGTCTTTCCTTTTTGTTTCATTTCTCATTTGCAATCGTTTTTACCATTTCAAATATTCAAATCATTTTTATGACAAACTTTTTAACCATAAATTGTAATCACTCTTGGTTCCTTATACCATGACGGTTTAATCCGTAACTCGGTGATATTGTTGGTTAATTATAAATTAATGGGTATTTTAATCCCATTTTCATTTAGCATTTTTTCTCACTTATTCACACTTGCAAAAATATGAGTCATAATTCATAATCATTCTTGGTTCCTTATACCATGTCGGTTTAACCCGAGTACAATGATAAATATTGACTCATTACAAATAAATGAACTTAACATATTTATTTCATATCAAACATTTTTCTTTCACTTTTATTTCATTTTATTTTTATCTTTATCTTAGCCATATTGTATGTCACCCTTGGTTAAAATAAATACCATGTCGATTTAATTCGAGTACGCTGATAAAACGGTTAAGCACACATATTTTACTTTTTTATTTGTAAACTATGATTTTCGAACTTGCAAATTCGATAACGAATATTACTAAGATAATAGTAATTATTCCGAGTCATGCAAATCATTTAATCACAAAAGCAGTTTAAACAACCTTTTTAACAACCAGGAGACGCCCCTCGGGTACCCCTATGGCTCACGCCCCAAGAGGCCGTCTGTTTTGATATTTCAAAGTCTGAACAGGCCTTGTTCCCTCGCCTAATGGCTTGCGCCCCAAAGGGGTTGCCTCGCACTGTTCTGTTTCGTTTTTAGCACTTGTCTAGGACGATCCCGATTACGGTTAACCCGAATCTACATGGATTAGATTGACGAGTTAACACTCTTTTAAGCATTTTAACATTTCCTTATTCATCCTTTTATTCTTTCATTTTAACAATAAATAGATCGTATTAAGCACCATAATCCGAACTTGGTAAATGGATGTTTATTTTCTGTTTTGGCATGAAAATCAATCTAAATCCAACTTGACATCAATTACTTGATATTTGGATAACAAACCGACTTAGCAAACTCTCACATGTTAGGTTAAACTTTTGGATGTGCATTCATGCATTTACCGTTTTATCAACTTTTGCACTTAAACAACCACGATCGATCAGTACAGGCCGCTAACACGGGCGGGATTGGGTGTTCGATTAAAGAGCTTCCTAATACGTACCCTCACCCCTTAATCAGAACCTTTGGATAGTGGATGGCCTTATCCAGGGCGTACGAGAGTCATTCAAGCGATATGATGCTAAAAGGGAACGAGTCCTTATCTTTAGTACCTATGTCAAGCACCGCTTTTTGCCTTGATTGACCGAGGTACAAAGTGGATTCAAACGGTTTCCAAGCATCCCATAATTGCTTGGTGGCGACACCGAACATCTCTGCATCGTTTCGAGACCTTGCCGAGACGAAACCAACCGATTTAAAGCGATCCGACCGAAAGCATTTTTACGCCACCGAGCATGGCTTTCAGACCGCTGCATGTCCACAGATTGGCTTGGCGTGCAGGTGACCCTTGTCTACAAGTTGGTAGGTGGCCCGTGTCCACCGACCGGAAGGTGGCCTATGTCCACAGATTGACGACTCCGCTGGGGAAAACTAGGACACTTGTGTCTTTGTGATCCTTAGAGGTGAAACTCGAATGAGGTTATGGTTAAAGTGCATTAATTGATATTACGGTCATAAGTCGGGTTCCTTGTCCGGGCCTATAACCTAACCTTTATCGACCAATTGGCTCGTCCCGTCGGCGTGAGCTTTCTCATCCCCGCATTTCGAATCCCGATTGCATCAAGCGTACTGTTTTAGCAGCATTTCTCACGAAGATAATGTCCTGCCAGGGATGTAATTGCAGGGCAATATAACTCAAAATAACTAAGTCTGACTAGTATGACAAATTAAGTAAAGAGTAAATAATAAAGTAAGACACAAAGATATATACGTTGAAAAACCCTGGGAATAAGGGAAAAAACCACGAGCACCAAGCCAGGAGGGATTGTTACTATGATTTTGGGTATCCTAACAGGGAATGTGTATGTCAGGCTAGGATAGAGTATGATTGTTTAATAATAATGCTATGGTAGTTTATGATTACAAAGATGATAGTGAAAATGCGAGTGAGTAAGTGTCCTTTCTTCTTTCTTTCTCTTTTCTATTTATAGTGGCCTTCTTCCCCTTGTAACAGTCTTCCAAAGTGGTTTTAGGCTTCCCCAGTAAATAGGCCTCGTGCCCTATTTATCCGGGAGAGGTTGGTTGACTCCTAAAGTTGGTCGCCTTTGTCTCTGCTGGGTTGACTGCTTCATAGTTGTTGCTGGTTTTGTTGAATAAGTCTCCCGTGTAAATAGGAAGCACTTTTCTGAACTTTAGTCGTTGCCTGACGCGTTCTGGTTATGCTTTAATATGTGGCTTTGTGTGATATCTCTTCAGGCCTGGCCTAAAAGATGCCTGACCTGTCTTTCCCTCCTGGCTAGCGCTTGTTCAGGTGTTTGGACGCCTTGTATAGAATTATTTTTGTTCAGGCTTAGCTTGGACATTGCCTGATTCCCGTCTGATCAAGCAGGTTAAATCTGGGCCCAACAATTTCCCCTTATCTTCTTATTCCCAGTGGATCTGGCCAGGGATAAGGAGATAAAAATTCGGACCAGGCATAGTGTATAGGAATATTTTACCGGAAAAGAGTTTGAGTTCCTTTCAACTTCTATAACGGCTAGTGACCATAATTGAGGTAGGTTCATCAAAACCTAGGAGAGTCATGATTGGATTTGTCCACTTGTGTTATCCGTTAGGTTTTTGCGGCTATAAAATGCTTGAACTGTTTGTTTGCTTTCACATTTCCATTCTTCAATTTTCTGAATTTTCATTGTCTTCTCTCTAATTCCTTTGTGAAATAAACCCTTCTTTGAAAATCTTCATATTCCAATTATTCAAAAAATGGCCGGTGGAAGGAGAAAGGTTGTTGCATCAAAGGCTGTTGCTGGGGTTGAACTAGCTCTAGTAGTGGTAGATGTTCCAGATATTATTCCTGAAGATGAAGTTATGGAGATTTCTGCCCCTGCAGAAATTCTGTCTATGATGTACAAGGGTGCCACTTTTGCCCCTGTCAAATCTTTGTCTTCTTATTTCCCTGAGGCCAATCAATTGAAGCCTTCTTTTGAGCATTACTTTGAAGGTAGGAGTCTTCTTCCCTCTGGTGCTGAGGTCTAGGTCCCTGAGAGTGGTCCGGTCAGGGCTAATTGGTGCAGTCCTGGCTGGTTCTGTATCTTTGAATGGGCGTTTAAAGGAGGTTGCAGGCTTCCCTTTTCTCCATTTATGATTGAAGTCATCAGGGCCATCAAAGTTACCCCTTTCCAACTTATGCCGATGGTTTGGAAGATTGTTCATTTTGTTCAACTACTATATGCCAAGCATAACTTGGAGATTACTCTCGAAGATTTTAAGAATGTCTACCATTTGAAGAGTAATCAGATGAGTCAGGGCAAAGATGACTCATCTGATTACAAATTTTGATTCAAGCGACGACAAGGATTGGGCCACAACCTGTATGTTCATCAAGGCAGATTCTGTTGCCCCTGATTTGGACTATCTTAATTATCCGGCTGTGAAGGGAGGCAAGTTCTTTTCCCTGCATTCAATTCAGATTATAACATTATGTGGATTAAATTTTAAAGATAGGCTTACTTGTATTGTGCTTGTAGTGGCTGATTGGGCTAATATTCTTGATGCTGAGGGGTCGGCTGACCGGATTGAAGCTTTCATGGCCCTGCCGGATGAGGAGAGGGTGTGGCCTACCTGCCTTGGACAGGGGCCCATGCCTCATTTCAAGAAGGCTAAATTAAGAACTTACAAGGCTGTTAGAGGTGCCAAGGCTTCAGGGGCCTCTTTATCAGGCAGTAAGTTCTTTGTCTTTTCTTTGTAAATTTTATTGCCTAAACACATGTTAGTATTACTGATATAGGGTTTGATCGTGTAGCTACCTGGGCTTCTGCCAGGATTGCCAGTTTTGGCTTGTCTTTAGTAAAGGCAGGCGTTTCCCAGATCACAGGGGAAAAATCCTGGAGCAGTGAAGCTACAGGGAGTGATAGCACGTTGAAAGTCCAGGTGCCTGCTCATCAGGCTCAATTGATGTCTCCTCCTCATGTTTTGGTTGATGTTGATGAGCCTAGTCAGGCTGGAAAGAGGAAAAGGTCGGATGAGGCTTCTGAGGGAGTTGGTGGTGTCAGTGAGGTTAGGGCCATGGTTGCTAATGTTCAATTTGCTAAGGCACAAATCCAGGCTCATTCTTTTCTTGTTGATGATCCTTGCTACAAGTACCAGGCCGAGGAAATGTCTGCCCAGGCAGTGGCTGATATGTATCGTTGTTCCAGGGACCATGTTGCTAACCTGGTCTGCATGCTGTAGGAAGTATGACTCTTTTCTCCTTGGTTTTGTTTTGGTTATGTATTTCTAGTTTGCCTGATTTGTGTTTTGTTTATAGAATCTAAATGACATGCTGAGAGGTGCTTGTGAGCTGGATGCCTCCAATGCTAAAAAAGAGACCCTGGACTGGGAGGTTCAATGCCTAAAGAAGGATGCTGAATCGTTGAAGACATATTTAGAAGTGCTAAAGACGGAGAATGAATCTTTAAAGAAGGAGAATGAGGCAGGCAAAGCAAGGCTAGTTGTGGAGACATCAAAGTTGGGGTTTCCTCAGAACGCTGTGAAGGCTATCCAGGCCAAGCTTGTCATCGTCCAAGAAGAATTGAAAGCTGAGAAGCAGGCAATGCAGGATCAGTTGAAGGTAAATGAGGAGCTGGCTACTGAAAGGGACGTGGTGCAGTGTAGATACAAGGATGATTCCATGTATTTGTTTGGCAAGGGTCGTGTAGATGCCATGAAGGAGCCTGTTGAAGTCAGACCATACTGGAACCCAGAGCAACTGATGGCTGATCTTAATGCCACCTATCCTGACCTTTGCAAGCTGCTTGCTGATGACGAGGTTGATTCTCCTCCGTCCAAAGAAAAAAGTGGTGAACCTGACGAGGAAGAGGATGATGAAGAGGAGGAGGAGGCAGCTGATGAGGGCATTAGTTCTTCTACTGCTTTCAAGGCAGGCTGATAAATTAGCTTTTTAGGGTAACACTTTTTGGCCCATCCAGGGGGATGTTCCCTGGATAAACTATCTTTAATTTTCGTTGCTAGCTGGTATTTGTCCTACCCAGGGGGGATGTTCCCTGGGCAAACTTTGAATTTTATGCTTTTGCCTTGACATAATTTGAAGATGTTTTCCTGTTCCTTTGTGTGCCTTGGTTTAATTAAGTGGTACCTGCAATAATGCAATTTGAGCCATGTTGTTAAGATAACGCCTGTCAGGAGGGATTATGGCCCTCAATCCTTTTTTAGGAAATCATGGCTTTTTGCCTGTCTGGAGGGCTTTTCTGGATAAGAGGGGTGGTTGCCAGTCGGCGGGGGAGGGGGGGGGGCTTATGGCCCTAAGCCTGTCAGAAGGGCTTTAAGACAAGTGGTATGGTCTTTTTCACCATCATACTTGACTTTTCATACTGAGCTTAGTTTTTATGTGTTTTTTTTTTATGTGGCAAAAATGCCATGGTTTGTGAAGCATTTCTGAGATGCTGTTCAGGTTGCGTGGAGTGGCCCTCAATCCTGAATATTTGTTTAAGCCTGTGACTATAATGACCTAGATAATTTATAGGAAAGGTGTAAAACAAGTTTTCAGGATTTAACAAGATAATATGGTAGATTTGAACTTATGTTAAATAAGGAGTAAATAAGAATATAGCAAGCAAGTATTCAGGCAAAATGGCAATTAGCAGGAAAGCATGTATTGAGAGCATATAAAGGTCACATGTTATTTCATTCAGGGGGTTTTCATATAAAACTTTGCCAGGTAAGAGATGAAGTTAATGGCCTTGCCTGGTTTGAAAATAATAAGTTTATACATGAAATAGTTTTAGGTGGGAGATGTTCCAAGATCTGGGGATCATTTCTCCGTCCAGGGTCTGTAGCCTGTAGGCTCCCCGCCCTACTATTGAATCAATGAGGTAAGGTCCTTCCCATGCAGGGGCTAGTTTGCCAGCATTCTTGTCCTTTGTATTTGGGAAGACTTTTGATGTGACCATTACTTGAGCATATTTAGTCCCCGAATTAGCCTCGTTCCTATGATTTTTAGTGCATATTTGGGTCATTTATTATCTTTAGTCCTTTGTTTTGCATATTCTTTGAGGTTTTGTTTCCTTGGTAGGAGAGGAGTGCAAACCTTGCAATTTCATGGCAAAATAGAGCTAAATTGATCGAATCTAATGACCAAGCATCAAAGAGAAGACAAGACTAGAAGGCCTTTGTACATATTATAGTAGATGGGCAATGATGAAGAAATCCTTGCATCCCCGACTAAATCCCGGAGGATTATTGGAAGAAGAGAGGATGAAAAGAAGAAAAGAAAGGCTGCGACGAGATCCGCTCGTCCAACCATAAAGACGCCCGTCCAAGACTGCAAAGATCCGAGCGTCTTTGCCATAGGGACGCCCGTCCAACCACGCACCAATCCGTTCGTCGAAGCACCAATCCGCCCGTCCAGCCACCCCAGAATCCGCTCGTCCCGACCCTTGGACGCTCGGATTGTCTTACAGGCCCATACGTCCTCTTCTTGCTCCATGAAAGATGCGCATATTTTTGGAAGACCGGCAAAAAGGAGACCCGCATCTTTTTCTGAGAGGAGCGATTCCTCAAGGACTTAATCGTCATTTAAGCCCTTAGTAAACCCTAATTTGTGTACCTAATCCCCACTATAAATACCCCATTAGTCTAATTAGATGAATCATGTTCTTCTTATCAATCTTTAGTGTAGTTTATATCATTCTAATCTCTTCTTAATCTTGTAATCAACTTCTAATCAAAAAATAATACAAATCTCATTTCCTTTCTCTTTTGTTCATCTTTTATTTTGGGTAATTGAAGATTATTTGGGTTATTATTGGGAGATTGACAACCTTCCAATCATTAATCAAGTACTTCTATTATTCTTTGCTTTATTTTGGAATCATTATTAGGTATAATTCTCTTAATCCCTTTTTAATTATTGTTAATCATCTTCATTTATTCATCATGTTTTGCTTTGTTAATATGATTGACAACCTTGTTAACATGCTAAACTTGATAATGAGTGAGTAGTTTCCTTAACTAGGGTTAATGGGTAATTAGGGGAAACCAACATGGGGGATGATTCATGCTTAATTTAATATGTTTTCATAATTTATGTGCTTGCTTGTTGTGATCTCAACTTATGCACATGTTATGTTTGATGAAATGCGAGCCTATGAATCCTTGCATTTTTTACCCATCACTTACCTTTTCAATGAGACTTGTAAGACATAAACCAACTCGAGCCTCATTAGACCATTCATATAGTTGAGTAGGGAGGATTAAGTCGACTTGTAGGTGTTGTACAATCTAATCGATTCGGCTCCGGGACCCAAACCCTCCTAGGATTGTAAGATATAAACCAACTCAATCCATCACAACAATAATTGCTTGCTTATAATTTGAGAATATGTTTGTATGATCAATTCCCATGAATCCCCTATGATCCCATGACACCCTAGTGCCTTTAATCAATTGTTTACATCTCATTTTAATCATCTTGCTTGTTTACTTTTATTGCTATTTAGTTTAGTGATCTTCTTATCTCAACCCAAATTGTGACACCCTTAGACACCGCTACTTGCAATTGAAAATCCTACATCAATACCCGTCCCTTGGGATCCGACCTTTACTTGCCTCTTTACTAATAGTAGAGTTGTTTGTGAATTTATAAATATTGTTTTGGTCTAGGTGCTCCTAACGACAAGTAACCGAAAATTAAGCTCCAAGCGAGTCCGACCAAAAATGGCGCCGTTGCCGGGGACGGTGTTAACTTGACTTGATTTGAGGTGTCAGTTCACTAAGGTGGCGGGGTTGAGATCTACAGAGGCGGGGAGTATTATTTTCGATGGGAATGTTGTTGAGGGTTCGGATTTCTTCAGTTATCTAGGATCTATTATTCGAAAAGATGGGGAGTTAGACGGAGATGTGGCTCACAGAATTAAAGCGGGATGGTTGAAATGGAAGAGTGCTTCAGGGTTTCTATGCGATAAAGATATGCCCCAAATATTAAAGGGAAAATTTTATCGCACGACAATTAGGCATGCCCTACTTTACGGCTCTGAGTGTTGGGCCGTGAAGCATTGTCACATTCAAAAGATGAGTGTGGCGGAGATGCGCATGTTGAGGTGGATGTGCGGACATACAAGGAAAGATTGATTAAGGAATGAGGTGATTAGGGAAAAGGTAAAAGTGGCGCCAATAGAGGACAAGATGATGGAAAACCAACTAAAATGGTTTGGCCATGTGAGAAGGAGACCTATGGACGCACCAGTTAGGAGGCTGGAGACTTGGAGAACAGAAAAGGTCCCTAGAGGCAGAGGAAGACCGAGACAGATGATGCGTGTCTTTTATATGATGTTTTACATCCCATTTTACACGCATTTCAGAGCTCATTCATGTAGTTTATGCTACATTTCTCCCTGTTTCCGTCTACTTCCGTATTTTTGTACATTATTGCAGAAATGTGAAGAATCCAGCGGAAATCAAGCTAAATCCGTCCCCGAGTATCCTGCATTGCATGTGACGAGAAGTATTTGCTTAAGGAACGAGCTTGGTGCGCATTTCAAGGCCCAAAAGACAAATCCACGAAATTATAAGAGTCAAAGTAGACTCAGCGATCGATCGACCACCTCCTTCAGTCGATCGACCAACTATCGGGTTACAGAAGCTACTGTTCATTGCTATCCCAGTCGATCGACCAGTCCTATCAGTCGATCGACCCAATTGTTATTCCAGACGAGAATTAAAAGACTGAGGAAACGCAAGCACATTAAGTTTCGGTTTTGGAATAATTGTTACGTAAACTTTCTATTTAACGTAACCTAGAAACATTCAGTTGATCATCTAGTTTTCATTCAGTTTTACATCAAGTTTTATTATCAGAAATTTACATTGAGTTTTTAGAATATCATAGTTAGGGTTTGGGTTATTGTTGAGCATTGGATTTTCGGTTCTTAATAATTAATCTTTCCTCTGCAATCTCGGTATTCTACTGCCCTAATTTTAGTCCTTCTTTATTTCGTTATTAGATTAGAATTGCTAGATAGATTCCCGAAACCATCTTTATTGTTGCATGTTAATTGTTTATTCTACCGCTTTAATTATGAATTCAACGCTTTTATGCCCTAGTATTATTGTTGTTATCACTTCTAGCATGAGTAGCTAATTAGTTTGTGCTAGGATGTAGGCGAATTTTAGCGTAGGCGGCAAAGTATTGAACACGGCCTGATTCGCGTGTCAGTCGATCGACTGACATTCTTGGTCGATCGACTGACCTCGTGAGATTACCCTTCGTTTTAATTGATTTTAATGTTGTATTTAACGAATCGAATGCATGCGACCAGTTAGATACATAATTTATGACTGACCCATTAGATCGAAAGATAGGGAAAGTTATTTGACCACCAATTAAAATGACTAAACTGTGCTGAGGTCGAAAGATAGGTATAGTTTAGACCGTTAGTCTCTTTTCAAGACGAGAGTCAGTATTAGTGATATTAGGGACCTATAGCGAGATCGAAAGATGCTATTTGTTAGGAGTGGACCGAGAGGACCTCTTGTTTCCCGCCTCACTTGTGTTCGATTTAGACCTGTTTAGTATGCTACCGCCGAAGCTTTAATGAACCGATCATCCTAGTACCCCTTCTTTATCTGTTTAATCCGTCACTTTAGTTTATTGTCTTTACTTATTCTTAGCCTTAGACCAAATCAAATCAACCCCCACAATTGTTACTTTAGACTGAATTTAAATCAACTAGAATTTACATCTGCCTCTCTGTGGTTCGACCCGACTGCCACTTGCTATAGTTGTAGTTGGAAATTATAAATCTTATTTTTGGTACTCACAACGACGGGTATCAAATTTTGGCGCCGTTGCCGGGGAGGCAATAGTTCTAATTTCAGTTGTTTTATTTTTAGTCTTTCTTAGTTTAAGGAACATCCGTTCCTTAAACTTTTCTTACATTCTGTTTGTAGTTTCTTCTTATGCGCAGGTCGCAGGGTGGTCCACTACTACCATTCGATCCTGAGATTGAAAGATCCTTGCACGTAAAGAGGAGATTATTTCAAGACCAACAGTTAGATGAAGAGCCTAGTTCTCGTTCTAGCTTTTACGAGAACGATCTGTTCGAGGAAAATCCACCGTCTTCTCCCGTTTTCACTTCTTCAGCCGAGACAGTTACTTCTCCAGAAATTCCAGTCATGACCGAGGAAGCAAGTATAGCTAGTCATTCTGAGCCGACAGCTGAAAACTTATATAAGGGGTTCGAATTACCAGGAGATGTCAGGAAGTTCGAACCAAAGCCTTCATACATTAGCATGGTTGAGAAAAATCAGTTGGGAGAGCGCAAATGAAGATGCAACTAAGCATATGGAGACCTTTATTGACTCTCATTGTTCCATACCCCCACCAGCCGGCGTGACCCAAGACCAGATCAAGGAGACCATGTTCATCTTCTCCCTTCGTGATGCTGCAAGGGAGTGGTATAGAGATTTGGACCGAACCGTTCATGGGATCACCGACTGGAATTCCTTGGCATTGGCATTCTACAAGAAGTACTTTTCTGCTTCAAGGACGATTGCTATTAGAGCTCAAATCACGGGCTTTAAACAAGGGTCAGATGAGAACTTCCACGAGGCATGGGTCCGATTTAAGAAGCTGGTGCGAACCATACCGCACCATGGGTTCGAAAAATGGAGCTTGTGCAATCACTTCTACAATGGGCTATACGACGATCAGAGGGCTATTTTGGATGCTGCAGCCAATGGCCGATTTGCTGAGAACTTGGGAGCAACCAAGGGGTGGAAGATCATTGACGATCTAGCCACCCACAAGGCTGCGTATGGTAATTCCAGAGGGAACCAGAGGAGAGTGCTGAATCTTCCTCTCTTCTTTGCGCTTGAAGCTCTTACTGCGAGATTTGATAAGTATGAACTAGGAGGAGCTTCTAAAGGTGGGATGTACCAAGTAAATGCTGTGTCAGACGGTCCTTTCGTCTGTGAAAGGTGTGGAGCCGAGGGACACGTTTCGAAGAACTGCCCTAGTCCCTTTGAGTCTTGTGCTGCCTTTCAACACTATAGGCAGACAAACACCTACTATGAGCCTAATGTTCATCCCAACTTGAGTTGGAGGAGCCAAAATGTCCTGAATCCAACTCAACCTCCGCCGCAGCAGCAACCTTATGTGCCTCCTCATCAAAATCAACAACAATATCAGAAACCTCCCTATGTGCCGCAACAATCGCAAAATTCTGAATTTTCCGAGCTTAAGAACTTGTTGCTAAAGGAGTGCCAAGCAAGAGAGGCCGGGATGAAGCTACTAGAGAGCCAAATTGCTCAATTGGCTAGCAAAAGTAACACTCGAGCTCCCGGACACTTGCCGACCCAAACTGACCAAAAGGAGACCTTAAATGCCATCACTTTGAGGAGTGGATCCACCCTTGAGGGTCCTGCCATGGTCGAGGACACTGTTGAAAAAGATGAGCCGGAAACAAGCCAAAAGAAAGCTTCAACGAATAAATCAAAGAAACAGGCGTCTACCAGGTATATCAGTCGATCGACTGAGATACGGGTTACAGGAGCTTCTGGAACTGTGCACAACGGTCGATCGACTGAGGACAGTGGTCGATCGACCAAGGTTAGTGCTGATAGCGAGGAATTTTGTCCTTCAATGCCCAACAATTTGAGAGACCATTTGTTCCGGGGTTCGACAGTCCCGAAGACATTAGGACAAGACCCGAGTGCTGATGGGTCAGTCCCGGCTCCGAAGTTCGATCCGATGACGGTTAATGGCTCATATTTAAGACGGTCTGAGGAGGGTTCGAGCTTCAATAAGGAGAAGGTGACGGACTTCCAGCCTAAGTCCACGGATACCGGCACGCGCGATTTAGAGGAGAGGGCCAAGGTACTTCTTACAGCCCCATATCCAGAGAGACTCGTGCCGACGAAGGAACAGGTATCTTTCAGTAAATTTGAAAAAGTTATTCGTAGTCTGAATGTGCAAGTTCCTTTTCTCGAGTTAGTAAATCAAGTGCCTGCATATACTAAATTCATGAAACAATTATTGTCAAAGAAAAAGTCGCTTGAAACAGTGCACACTGTCGCACTAACCAAAGAGTCATGCTCTTATTTGTCTCACACTGCACCCCATAAGCTAGAGGACCCGGGTAGCTTTTCTGTTCCTTGCAATATAGGTACCTTCTCTATTGAGAAGGCATTATGTGACTTAGGAGCTAGTATAAGTGTCATGCCCTTGAGTCTAGCTAGGAAGCTTAAGTTGACCAGGTTTGCTATTACCGATATGACAGTACAGATGGCTGACCGATCTGCGGTCCAGCCAATAGTGGTCTTAGAGGACATTCCAGTCCAAATAGGGAAGTTTTTCTTCCCCATTGACTTCGTTGTACTTGACATGCCTGAGGATGCTCATATACCCATTATTTTGGGTAGGCCATTTTACGCACACTCTTTGGTGCGATCATAGATGTCGGTCTAGGGACCTTGACTTTCAAAGTGGGAAAGCATTCTATTGTCTTTGCCCAGCCGGCTAAGAAAAAGGACCTCATGTGGCCTGTGACTTGTAATACGGTTTCTGAAAAGAAATCATACTTTGTGCTTCCTGAATTACCTGTCTCTATTACTACGCCTGTGCTAACCCCTCCGCCCCAGACTGGGAGCAAAAAGGAGGAAGAATCTGTTGTTTTAGATGTTGCAGGAGCTGGTTTGGGGAAGGAAGAGCTGCAGGTCACTCTAGCTGCGAAGAAGCCGATCATTCAAAGAGGAGGTCTTGGTTGCCTAAGCTATGGAATTGATGAGATAGTTGATGACGAGCCAGTCAAAGCTAGAGCGTCTGATTTGGATTCTGACAAGCCCGAAGAGATCCTTGACTGGGGAGATGATGAGACTATTGATCCGTTGAGCCATACGGACGTGGAAGCTAAGAAGGGTGCAGCTGCTCAGATAAGCACCATTGAGGCTACCTCTAGTAGCCAGAAGCCGACGAAGTGGGCCATACCGTGGCCATTCTTGATCAACTATTAGTTGATCGAGCTCTTTATAAACTTCATTTTATTTGCTTTTGTTAGACAATTTTTATTGCTTTTGTGTGCGCGAAAACTTCGCATTTCATTTCGCTTGCTTAGGATTTTTAAGTACTTTAGACTTTATTTTGGGTTTTGCGCAATTTTGGGCGCGTATTACTGTGCAATTGCAGGTTTTTAGAGCTTGTTAGCTCAAATCGTTGAGCAAATACGAAGAAATAAGGAATACAGCAGTAATCTCAGTCGATCGACTGGCCATCTTGGTCGATCGACTGAGTTGCACTTTCCAGGAGCTTCTGTTCCTGTTCATCTGGTCGATCTACTGCCCCTTTTGGTCGATCGACCAAAGACGCTGCTGTACCTATTCACGACCTCTCCCCTGCTGTGTTTGGTCGATTTGCGGACTTAAGGGAGTTTTCTACTCCACTTTACTTTCCGTCAAATTATTTATTTCTTCTGATTTTCTCATTTGTGCACAATTTTACCGCTTCAAAAATTGTTTTCTCGGTTTTATGCGTGGTTTTGTTTGTCTTTTCAGGTACTTATTAGTAGCACTGCTGGCTACTGAAACCTCCTAGCTCACGCTGGTTTGGGGAGGTTTCCTTTGCTGCACTTAAAGTCTTGTAAGTTCCCGATTTTCACTTCATGTCTTATTTACTTAATTTTCTCGCAAATTCTCATTTCTCTTTTCTTCATTACATGATTTTGCACAATGGGGACATTGTGCGATTTGGTTTGGGGAAGGGTTTTGCGTCGCATATCATTTGCGCATTCACGTTTACATTTTGTTTTGCATTATTTCATTTCTCTCATATAAATCAAAATACCAAAAAACTTGAAAATTTTCAAAAATTTCCATAAAATGCACGTTTATTTTAGCATATAGGTCGAGTCGGAACGGTAGTATTTCAATGATGACATTGCATTTGCATCTGTTTTTGCCTGAGCCTTGCTTGATTAACATGTTATTAGTAGAATCGTTTATGCATACCTACGAGTTTTCGTTAATTATTTGCTGGACTTGAGACTTGACTTTGAAAATTGGCAAGCTACATCATATTTCTGAGTTTTAGAGCCTATAACTGGTGACATTCATGACCGGTTTATCTAGGAATGTGAGTAGTACTCCTTATGAGACATGTTTTCTTAATTTGCATAAATATGAACTTAATCTACTTAATACCTGTATGCATTCGGTTTGTGGTTTGTTGACACATGTGGTAGAGGTTTCCCCTTATTCATTTTGCCCATAAGCCCCTCACTGCCAAAAAATATCCCTTTTTGTCCCATTTACTACATCCTACATTTAGCCTGTCCTTGGTCAAGCTAGTAGTCTGTGTTCTTGGGGTTGTTACTCATTTTTGGTGGCATATGCTCTGTTGAGACTTTGTTGGGAAAATGAAAAGAAATAATGAAAAGAAGGAAAGAAAGAAAGAAACAAAAGAAATGAAAAAAAAATGATTCGAAAAAGAAAGAAAAAGAGTTCTATACTGTAGAAGTAGTCGATCGACTGCCATTTCTAGTCGATCGACTGGAGTTCGAGAAAGAAAAAGAAAGAAATCAATTCGCATGATTCAATCCTTTATCTTTTGGCGATTTTTGCTCCCATGTTTTATTCATATTTTTATGGGGAGTTAGTTGATTACTTGTATCTCTGGAAATTGTGAGATTTGTGCTTGCTATAGCACCGTTCGTTTGATTATGAGCAAGAAGTTGGATGTTGCCATTTGGTTCCGTTTTGGTATTAGCTTGATCACCTGTACCTCCACATCACCATAAATGTTTTGCCTCTTCTTACCCATACCTCACATATCCACATTTATACCTCGGTATGTGTCATGGTCATTTTGTTGGTTGGAGTGCGTATGTACGGTTGTAGAGATCATTTTCATATTTTATTGTTGGCATGTTCTTATAGGTCGTAGTTAGGTGAGAGTCTTTACAAAAATGAATTCTTTCTATCCTCTTATATATTCACCTGTGCTTATGAGTGATTTGAGTGACCCGTGAGAGTCCGATTTGATAAGTCTCTACAGTTAACGGTTCAGCGATATTTCTAACGACTCCATAACTCGTTTGCATGATTCACATTGCTAATTGATTGTTGGTTATTGCATTAAATTGGTTTAGGCTTTACATGTTGCATTTCGCTCTGAGATTGAACTCGTTCCATTAGGTCATTAGATCGAGTCTAGTTCTTGCTTGGGGACAAGCAAGGGTTTGGTTTGGGGAAGTTTGATGCGTGTCTTTTATATGATGTTTTACATCCCATTTTACACGCATTTCAGAGCTCATTCATGTAGTTTATGCTACATTTCTCCCTGTTTCCGTCTACTTCCGTATTTTTGTACATTATTGCAGAAATGTGAAGAATCCAGCGGAAATCAAGCTAAATCCGTCCCCGAGTATCCTGCATTGCATGTGACGAGAAGTATTTGCTTAAGGAACGAGCTTAGTGCGCATTTCAAGGCCCAAAAGATAAATCCACGAGTTTATAAGAGTCAAGTAGCAGCTCAAGCAGTCGATCGACCACCTCCTTCAGTCGATCGACCAACTATCGGGTTACAAAATCTACTGTTCATTGTTATCCCAGTCGATCGACCAGTCCTATCAGTCGATCGACCCAATTGCTATTCCAGACGAGAATTAAAAGACTGAGGATACGCAAGCCCATTAAGTTTAGGTTTTGGAATAATTGTTACGTAAACTTTCTATTTAACGTAACCTAGAAACATTCAGTTGATCATCTAGTTTTCATTCAGTTTTACATCAAGTTTTATTATCAGAAATTTACATTGAGTTTTTAGAATATCATAGTTAGGGTTTGGGTTATTGTTGAGCATTGGATTTTCGGTTCTTAATAATTAATCTTTCCTCTGCAATCTCGGTATTCTACTGCCCTAATTTTAGTCCTTCTTTATTTCGTTATTAGATTAGAATTGCTAGATAGATTCCCGAAACCATCTTTATTGTTGCATGTTAATTGTTTATTCTACCGCTTTAATTATGAATTCAACGCTTTTATACCCTAGTATTATTGTTGTTATCACTTCTAGCATGAGTAGCTAATTAGTTTGTGCTAGGATGTAGGCGAATTTTAGCGTAGGCGGCAAAGTATTGAACACGGCCTGATTCGCGTGTCAGTCGATCGACTGACATTCTTGGTCGATCGACTGACCTCGTGAGATTACCCTTCGTTTTAATTGATTTTAATGTTGTATTTAACGAATCGAATGCATGCGACCAGTTAGATACTTAATTTATGACTGACCCATTAGATCGAAAGATAGGGAAAGTTATTTGACCACCAATTAAAATGACTAAACTGTGCTGAGGTCGAAAGATAGGTATAGTTTAGACCGTTAGTCGCTTTTCAGGACGAGAGTCAGTATTAGTGATATTAGGGACCTATAGCGAGATCGAAAGATGCTATTTGTTAGGAGTGGACCGAGAGGACCTCTTGTTTCCCGCCTCACTTGTGTTCGATTTAGACCTGTTTAGTATGCTGCCGCCGAAGCTTTAATGAACCGATCATCCTAGTACCCCTTCTTTATCTGTTTAATCCGTCACTTTAGTTTATTGTCTTTACTTATTCTTAGCCTTAGACCAAATCAAATCAACCCCCACAATTGTTACTTTAGACTGAATTTAAATCAACTAGAATTTACATCTGCCTCTCTGTGGTTCGACCCGACTGCCACTTGCTATAGTTGTAGTTGGAAATTATAAATCTTATTTTTGGTACTCACAACGACGGGTATCAACAGACATGGTTGAGAGTGATAGAGCATGATATGAGAGTTCTGGGGCTTGAGGAGAGTATGGTGACGGAGAGGTCACAATGGAGGGAAAGGATACATGTGGATTTTTAGTATTTGATGTTTTTTTAGACAGATTTAGTGTTTTTTTATTTAATTTAAAGAAATTTATTTATTTATTTTTCTCTCCTTTATTACACTTTTTCACCAACCACTTTCTTATAGATTTTACCTGGTTCATTCCGGATCCTTAACTCTATTTCGGTTTTTAAAAATCGTTATAATCTTTTCTCTCGATTTAAATTTTAAGTTTTTATAAAAGAAAGACGGAATTCGAATTTCAAACCCCTAAGTTCACCTTGACTTTCCATTACATTTTCGTTCTTCCCTTTTGTTTTTCATCTTCCCTTTTTTTATTCGCATTTTGAGGCATGCGTTCACCCATGGACGGTTCGAAAAGATGATTCATGTTAGCCGACCCTAAATCATTTTGGGATTAAGGCTCTGATGTTGTTGTTGTTGTTGTTGTTGTTGTTATTAGTTGTGTCTTTCTTTGCCTTGGGGAAGTAAAAATCCTCAAGGTTTGTTCTAATTGTTTTCAAGTTGTTTGATATTTTGCATGTCTAGAAGATCACAAGGTAACTTGTTACCCATTGATCGCGAGATTGAAAGGACTTTGACAACCAATAGAAGGCTTGCTAGAAACACTTTGAGAGGTATTGGTGAGGTTGTAGATATTCAACCAAATACTATTGAGTTCATCAACCCTTTTGCAAGAGAAGGTGAGGAGAACCCAACACATAATCCAACACAAAATCAACCCACAATGCCTAAATTTTCATCACAATCCATACCAACCGAGGAGAACCTACCCAATGGAACTCCCACACCACAACACTTAACCGGAAATTTCATTGCAAAATCCGCATTTATCCAATTAGTCGAAAGAAGCCAATTTGGGGGGATGCCTAGTGAAGATCCTCACTCTCACATGAAGACTTTTTGTGACTATTGTGATGCGATTTCACAAACCGGTGTGACTTAAGACCAAATTCGATGGGTCTTATTCCCTTTCTCTCTAATCGGCACCGCAAAACAATGGTTGAAGAGCCTTGATAAGACTACTCTTGGAATTGACTCTTGGAAGAAGTTGGCTCTAGCTTTCTACAAAAAATTCTACCCTCCGGAAAAGACTAACATGCTAAGAGCTCAAATTATGGGTTTTAAGCAAAGGGATGAAGAATCTTTGTATGAAGCTTGGGAGCGGTTCAAAGGAATTTGTCGCTCATGTCCTCATCATGGACTTAGCGAGTGGTTCTTGGTACAACAATTTTGGAATGGTCTTTATGAAGACTCAAGAAACATTCTCAACATGGGATCAAATGGTATGTTCACCGAAGTTGACGATAATCAAACTTGGAACAAGATTGAGGTAATGGCGGTCCATAATTCACAATATAGTAGACCTTGCAAGGCTACTAGAGGAGGAAAGCATGAAGTGGACTCTATTACTCAATTTGGGGCTCAACTTAGTGCTCATAATGATACCATTAACTTGAAGTTTGAAAAGGCTATGGCTAAACTTGAAGAAGCCTCAAAATCACCAAAGCATCATGTTAATGCCATGGTAGCATCTTCATCAATCCCAAGTGGGATATGTGAGAATTGTGGAACTTTGGGACATGACAAAAGTGAATGTAGGGGAACAAATGAAGAAGTGAATGCTTTTCAAGCATACAAGAGTGGTACCTCTTATTCCAATTATTACAATGAAAACACCAAATTCCACCCAAATCTCTCATACAAAAGTCAAAATGTTCAAAACCCTCAACAAACATACACCCCACCTCCCATGAGAAACCAAAATCAAAGACCCTTTTTCAACCAAAACCAAGGTTATCAAAATCAAACTCCATACAATCAACAAAATGACCAAGGTTTTGATGTTCAAAAAGCGGTCCTCCAAATGCAAAAGAATCAACAAGAATTTTTCACTCAAATGCAAAAAGATAGCCAAGAAAAGGACATCACCATCAACAACATCCTAGCCCAAACAAAAATTTTGGAAACTCAATTGACCCAACTAGCATCTTCAAACTCTCAAAGACAAAAGGGGCAATTACGACCTCAAGGTAATCCCCCAAGACATGAAACGGTTAGTGCCATTCACTTGAGGAGTGGTGCGAGATATGGAGGACCAAAGAAGCAAGTTAAGGATGAAGTTGTGGAAGCTAGTGACAAAGAAGAAGTTGTGCGAAACTCTACGGAAGATGAACCAACAAAAGAAGAAGTTTCAAAGAAAAGTCAAAAAAGGCCAAGGAGAAGGACCCCATTGTGATTAGACTTCCATTCCCAAGTCGTCAAGCTAAGCCTAAGTTTGATGACCAACTTGGAAAATTCATGGAAATTGTGAAGAATTTGGAAGTCTCGATTCCTTTTACGGAATTAATCAATCACGTGCCGGCCTATGCAAAGTACATGAAGGACATCCTTACGAAAAAGAAGTCGATCCGGAAGCTTGAAACTATCGCCTTCACTAAGGTGAGTAGTGCAATCCTTCAAGGGAGTTCACCTCCGAAACTTAAAGACCCGGGAATCTTTTCAATACCGTGTACCATTGGCGACACCACGATCAACAAGGCTTTGTGTGATCAAGGAGCAAGCGTGAGTGTTATACCGTATTCGGTTAGTAAAAGGCTAGGGATAGGAGAGCTTAAATGTACCAACATCACACTCCAAATGGCCGATAGATCGACGAAGACACCGTTAGGGATATGGGAAGATGTTCCCGTGAGAATCGTCAAATTCTTCATCCCGGTGGACTTTGTCATTGTTGACATGGAAGAAGGCTCCAATATTCCGATCATCCTTGGTAGACCTTTCTTGCACACCGCGGGTGCGGTGATAGATGTGAAGCACGGAGAGCTTACTCTAGAAGTGGGAGACGAGACCATATCTTTCAATCTTGATAAGACCATGAGAGCTCCCTGTTTGCATGAACCATGCTTTATGGTTGATCACTATAGCCGGAAGGATGATAGGAAGAAGTCGGAATTCCAATGGAAAAAGAAAGTTGATAATGCTCCATCAAAAGAGCAAGGAAATAGCAACAAAGAGAGCTTGAAAAGCTCACCCATGACTGTTAGGATTCAATAATCTCATAAGTTTACATATTCATATATGAATTAATTTATTTGGTCATAAACTAAATACAAGATCTTATGCATGCAAACATAAAACAAAGTAGAGAAGAAATCGTCACTTCTTACATTTGTGTTTCAGATTTTGGCCACCAACAAGATCTTCTCCTTGTTAGTTCTTGAGCTTCCCAACAATGGATGAACAAGGTTCAAATTAGAACCTCTCCCAAAAGCTTATACCCAAGGAATACCCTTAATAACCAATATTATTATGAACTAGTAATAATATTAATCTTACTTAAAAATGACACAAAAATTGATTTATTTGCCCTTGAAAATTTCGGACAAGGGGAGTAATATTGTGAGGTTTCTTTCTCTATGTTTTCACAAATTGTAGAGAATGTAATAATTTTCTAACACTAGAAAATATTAGGTAAGGTAGTGAATAATTATATAGGAAAAACCATTGGCATTTTCCTAGTGGAAAAACCGGTTGGGGGTGGGTTATTAGGGAGCCAATGCATGCAAAAGATGCTCTTCACAAAAGGTTGTAGGGTTGCATGGCTAGACATAAGGCTTAATCATTATGTTTCCATTTAAAATAACTAACACAATTTTAAACCCTAACCCTCCCCATTTTCGGTACACTTAACATAAAATGGAAGGTCCATTTTATTTTGTCATTTGTCAATTGTGACATATGTGACATGTGAAATTGTAATGTATTTTTAACATATTAAAAATCAACATACTCATAAAATATGTCATATACAAAATCGACTAGTAATTCGTAATTACTTGTCTTAAAACGGTTTATTAATTATAAATCACGTCGTCTTGTATTTATAAAAAATTATTCATTCAATTTCAGTTGTTTCGTAAACAATAATTTAATTCTAAGTAATAAAACAATTCGATTACTTAGACCATATCTAATTTAATCGAATTACAATAAGACACGTTAACTTTACTCACAAAATCATCCGTCAATTTTAAGCAATTTAATTAACTCGTATCGGCATATGATTAATTCAATAATCAATTAAGAGTATTTCCCTATAGGTATGACCTAAGGGGATCAATTGATCACCACCGTCGCACGACAGTAATGTCAAACTCTAGTAAGCCAATCATTACCGATATGTGTGGACCAGTTGACTGTAAAATATTGCATCCCTCTTGTATTCTTAAACATGAGATTTAAATATGTGATCATCATGATCGACAGTTGTGATCGCAATATTGTCGGAGGATACTTATTCCAACAATCTCCCAGTTGTCCTCGACAAGTGTGCTGATGTGAACATTATTTGCACACATTTATACCCCTAATTGAGCCTATTTTGCATACTATTATAACATTTTATGGCCATTTTATCCGTCAAAACCTTCCTATTTGCTTTTCTAGCGCATTTCATATGTTTTGTAGAAAATGAGATAAATGGGGCGGAACTTCCCCCTCTTGCATGCATATTTGGAAGATTTTGATGATATTGGATGGGCTAGTATGAAGAGGAGGCAATAATGATGACCAAGGATGTAGGAATAAAGAGTATATAGAAGGATCATAGGGTTAAAAGTAAGAATGACGAGAGGGAAGGCATTACAAGAAGAAATTGCTCAAACCCCAAAGCAAGAGTTGCTCCTTTGGCTCTGAAAATATACTGGATGGAACGGCGTCGAAAAAACAAGTGATCTAGGCTTTTGAATAACTCCAATAGGAGTCCGGATGAGAAAATGACGTCCGTTTTACAATCCGAGGTCAAACAAAGAAGCTGTCCGCCAATCCGCTCGTCTGCTACAGGAATCCGCTCGTCCACCCTCCAAATCAGCTCGTCTTCCTTTCTTTTTATCCGAGCGTCCCATGCTTGAATCCGCTCGTTCTCTGCTCCAACAATCCGAGCGTCCAGACCCCTTGGCCGCTCGGATTCCCTTACAGCAACTTTCGTTTTCTTCTTTCTCCATGAAAGATGCGTATATTTTTGAAAGACTAGCAAAAAGGAGACTAGCATCTTTCTTTGAGAGGAGCATTTCCCTACTCAACAATTAGCATTGTTAATTACTATTTTACCCTTGCTTAACCTAATGAATCCCTACTATAAATACCACATTTGTAATAATCAAACCATGAAGTTTTCATTAGATTAATTCAATCCTTCTTTAGATTAGGTTAAGCTTTCATTAGGAGTATATTAGAATAGATTACTCTTTAATCTTTCCCCAAATTACACATTAATCTTTCCTTAATTATTGTTCAAGTTTATTATTCAAGTTTATTATTGGGTAATTGAAGATTATTGGGTTATTATTGGAGAATTGACAACTCTTCATCAATCAATCAAGTTTCTTCTATTATTCTTTGCTTTATTATTTGGATCATCTTAAGTTGGTATAATTCTTTTACCCTTTACTCTTTATTGTTTATTTCCTCATTCTCTTATCATGTTTACACTTGTTGTGATGATTGACACCATTAATGACATGTTTACCATGATAATAAGTGAGTAGTCTCTTAACTAGGATTAGTGGGTAATTAGGGGAAACCAACATGGGATTAATCATGCTTAATCTAATATGTTTTCATAATTAAATTGCTTGCTTGTTGTGATATCAACTTTATGCACATGTTATGTTTGATGAAATGCTAAGCCTATGAATCCTTGCATTTTACCCATCTCTTACCTTTTCAACAAGACTTGTAAGACATAAACCAACTCAAGTCTTGTTAGACCATGCATAGAAGTTGAATAGGAGGAAATTAAGTCGACTAGTAGGTGTTGTACAATCTAATCGATTCGGCTCCGGGACCCAACTCTTCCTATGAATCGTAAGACATAAACCAACTCGGTTACTCCACAACATTAATTGCTTGCAACTTTGTAAACATGTTTGTATGATCAACACCATGAATCCCTATGACCCCATGACATCCTAGTGCTTTTAGTCATTTGTTTACATTTCTTAGTTCATTGTTTGCTTTACTTTGTTACTTTCATTAGTTTAGAATACAACTACAAACCCCATCAATTGTGACACTAGCATAAATTGAGATAGATAGACTTAGAACCCAAAACACACCGTCCCATGGATCGACCTCGACTTACTACTAACTAGTTGTTTGTTGAGAATTATAAATGTGTTTGATTGGATGTGACCCGACGACATCACCCATATCAAAATGGCGCCGTTGTCGGGGATGGTGCTATGTGATTAAGTTCTTACTTGTTTGTCTATTTTGATTTTGCTTTAACCTTGAGGAACTTGTTCCTCAAGGATTGTTCTTACCGTTTTTGTGTACTTTCCATGCTTGTAGTTATTTCCTTGTCTTAGCTTTGATGGCTCAAGACTTGACATATGGATTATGTGGTGGATCTTTCAAGTATGACTATGGGTATGGGGAGTTTAAGAAGCAAGTCAACACAAAGCTACCTTATTATTTGTACAATGAAAATCTTAACTACTACCCCAACTTTTCCCACCAAAATCCCCACATCCATTATCCACAATAACCACCCACCCAAAACTCACATTACAACCAATTCCAAATGCCACAATATGAGCACTTTCACACCCACCCACAACAAAAAGATGAGCCCAACTTTGACATTCAAGATATGGTTCTCCAAATGATGGGAGACCAACAAAATTTCTTCACACAAATTCTAGAGGAGAGCCAAAATAGGAACAATGTTCTCCAAACCATTGTTACCCATGGTGAGGAGTTGGCAATTCGAATTGCCCAAATGAAAGTAACCCAAACAAACACTCCCCACCAATCCTTGAGCATTTAACATGAATGTGAATTTGAGGCAATGACCTTTGATGAAGAAGATGTGAAATGGAAAGAGCCAACCTCCTTGAGCTCTTGTGAGTATGAAAGTGTGGTATTTGATGATGAAGACATGAGTTTGAGTAGGCCAAATACTCTTAGCCTTTGTGAGTATGAGGGTGTGAATTTTGATGTGGACTTTAAGGTGTTGGAGAAAGAGTTAATGAAGAGGAGTGAAGCCCCTATTTATGATTCATACGGAGAAAGCGATGATGACGCATCTATAGAAGAATATGATGAGGGAAAGATGGATTCAAATGATAAATGGAGTTATGGGATTAGCTTTCTTAGGAACCCATCCTTGAGAAGTTTGAAGATTGCTTCGATGAAGAGGGGGAATGCCTTCATGAGAGTCTTTTCGAACCCACTATGGAGCCCATGATACTTGGAGATGACATTATGGACCTTCTCACGAAAGTTAAATCGTCATACAAGAATTACCTAGTGGAGAAGCTCAAAGAAAAGGCCAAGAAGGAGCTTACATGTGGAAATTTGGCACCCACTATCCCAACTCCAAAGACACCCCATCATCAAGGCCATGAAATTTCACCTTCTATTTTTGGAAGATCACCTAGTCCAACTATTTTCGTCATCAAATTTGGAAGAAATAGGAGCAATCGGAAAACCCCCTATGACAACAATCTCAAGCTTGCTAGTTTCAAGAGCCGGGAAGGCCATCATCCCAAAGCAAAGAAGAAGGGGAAGGAATTCAAAGGGAGGTCCCTCATGGATTGGCCCTACTCTATTTTGCAATGGTTCAAGACTTATTCATGCTTACTTGAGGACCATTCACAAGCTTTTGACCAACTTTTAAGAGCATTAAGCTCCATGGATAAATAAATCTTCCATTTAACATAGTTTGGTGGAGTCCTACCTCAAACCATCATTTGTAAGATACCCTTTACTTTGACTTTGCATTACATTTACACTTGCATTTAGTTATATACATATACATTTAGCTTGCATTTGTATTATATTTCATATTGCATTTACATTAGTTAGTTCATATAGTATAGTTTGCATTGTAATATATCTCACATGTTGCATGTAGTTAGTTGCATTCATGCATAGCCAATAATGACCAAACCTATTCATTTCTACACTAGAAATAGTGTTTAAATCGGTTTGGGGATGTTTGATCATAGGTGACCATAGTTTACTAGAAATCATGCATCATTTCGTGTAATGTAGATTACATTCATTTGTTATATATGTCATATAGAATTGCATTTAGTTAGAGCATGCATTCAATCATATCATTGCATTTGTACTTCAATTTCCATAAAATCAAAAATCCAAAAACATGTTTTCCTTTTTATTCCTACTCCTACATGTACATTGAGGACAATGTCCAAAATAAAGTGGGGGATGGAAATTTATATTCCAAAAATGCATAAAAATTGAAAAATTTCGAAAAATCACAAAAATATATCTTTTAATTTCATAATTCCGAAAAATCCAAAAAAAATTGAAAAATTGAAAAAAATCAAAAACATGTTCATTTCCTTTTTAGTGTAGTCTTGTATATATTGTGTTTGTATACATTGTGTTTGTCTATCCCTTTTCACATTGATTGACTATGCCACATCCGAGACATGAGGATATAGAAGACCGCATGGTATGATCTTTCCAATCTCCTTTTTCCTCTGTATGTTAATGACTATGTGGCTTTATCTTTATTGATGTGGTATAAACAATGTGAATTTAGGATTGCATTTAGTTTATTTGGCATACTAGTTGGTAGAAGCATATGCATTAGGTTGTATATATGTTAGTTGCATCATGGCACGTAGTTTACATGGTTAGAAAATTTTGTTAAACCGTCTACTTGGGAAGCTTGACAAGTGTATATAGGCCCTAGTAGATGCTTTTTCTCCTTAAGACTTTGCTTGTTAGAATACTTGTAAAACACCCTAGGATGTGTAATGCTAGTATCCTTTGACCCATGGATTAAGGCCTAGTCAAGAGTACCTTGTGATGTGATAACTCCTTGGCTACCGTTTATTCCAAGGTGACCCTTGAAACCATGAAACCATCATTCATCCATGTTCTACCACATTTTGTCATCAAAAAGGGAATGGGCACAAAAATTGTTCAAAAATTTGAGTTCAAGAAATGAAAAGAAAAGAAAAGAAAAGTTTGCAAAAATGCATCAAAAGAAAAGAGGAGCAAAAATAGACTCCTAAAGCTTCAAATATAAGGCACCCTCCCTACATATGAAGTGACTTTGAAAATGTTCAAAAGAAAAATGTAAAAAGTTGAAAATTGTCAAGTATTGAAATGCCAAACATCAAAGAAATGGCAAGAAATTGTTCTCAAATGTTATACGCCACAAGAAATTGGGGGGAAAAACAACAACAAAAGCAAACTCCCAAATGAAACTCAAATACTATCGATCCTTTTATCCATCGTATCCATTTTTGTGCATGGTAGAGAGAGGACGACCCTTTTTCTTGTCTAGGCAAGAGGGGGAATTTCGCGATCCTCCAGTGTTTCTAACACCATAGGGAGTCTACTCTTGACAAAAGCATTTAACGATTGAGGACAAAGGTACCCTAGCTTGACACAACTTGGAGGTGATTTATTGGTATCCTTCTAGGCTTAGTAGTTTGAACAAATTGCATCTATGAAGGAGTGTGTATCCTTGAATTGCTTCCCTTGAAGATAACTTCCGCCAGTTAGATGAGGAAAGTGGCTATTCTTTTGTAGATGCATCCATTACTTGATTTTGTGTGCTTTAATGTTTGGATGTGTCGCCATTTTGGCAAGACCCACCTTGCCTTGCAAGAAGGCATCCTACCTCATGGTTGTCTTGTTGTGAGTTGAAGGGGTGGAGTGAGACCCGCTAATTGTCTCATATCGGTTATATTAGAAGGTTCGTCTAAATAAAGGTCTAGTTTTTGTCACCTCTTTACTCGGGACGAGTAAAGGTTCGGTTTGGGGATATTTGATGTGAACATTATTTGCACACATTTAGTCCCCTAATTGAGCCTATTTTGCATACTATTATAACATTTTATGGCCATTTTATCCGTCAAAACCTTCCTATTTGCTTTTCTAGCGCATTTCATATGTTTTGTAGAAAAGGAGATAAATGAGGCGGAATTTCCTCCTCTTGCATGCATATTTGGAAGATTTTGATGATATTGGATGGACTAGTATGAAGAGGAGGCAATAATGATGACCAAGGATGTAGGAATAAAGAGTATATAGAAGGATCATAGGGTTAAAAGTAAGAATGACGAGAGGTAAGGCATTACAAGAAGAAATTGCTCGAAACCCAAAGCAAGAGTTGCTCCTTTGGCTCTGAAAATATACTGGATGGAACGGCGTCAAAAAAACAAGTGATCTAGGCTTTTGAATAACTCCAATAGGAGTCCGGATGAGAAAATGACGTCCGTTTTACAATCCGAGGTCAAACAAAGAAGTTGTCCGCCAATCCGCTCGTCCCGAGACCCAATCCGCTCGTCTGCTACAGGAATCCGCTCGTCCACCCTCCAAATCAGCTCGTCTTCCTTTCTTTTTATCCGAGCGTCCCATGCTTGAATCCGCTCGTTCTCTGCTCCAACAATCTGAGCCTCCCGACCCCTTGGCCGCTCTGATTCCCTTACAGCAACTTTCGTTTTCTTCTTTCTCCATGAAAGATGCGTATATTTTTGAAAGACTAGCAAAAAGGAGACTAGCATCTTTCTTTGAGAGGAGCATTTCCCTACTCAATGATTAGCATTGTTAATTACTATTTTACCCTTGCTTAACCTAATGAATCCCTACTATAAATACCACATTTGTAATAATCAAACCAGGAAGTTTTCATTAGATTAATTCAATCCTTCTTTAGATTAGGTTAAGCTTTCATTAGGAGTATATTAGAATAGATTACTCTTTAATCTTTCCCCAAATTACACATTAATCTTTCCTTAATTATTGTTCAAGTTTATTATTCAAGTTTATTATTGGGTAATTGAAGATTATTAGGTTATTATTGGAGAATTGACAACTCTTCATCAATCAATCAAGTTTCTTCTATTATTCTTTGCTTTGTTATTTGGATCATCTTAAGTTGGTATAATTCTTTTACCCTTTACTCTTTATTGTTTATTTCCTCATTCTCTTATCATGTTTACACTTGTTGTGATGATTGACACCATTAATGACATGTTTACCATGATAATAAGTGAGTAGTCTCTTAACTAGGATTAGTGGGTAATTAGGGGAAACCAACATGGGATTAATCATGCTTAATCTAATATGTTTTCATAATTAAATTGTTTGCTTGTTGTGATGTCAACTTTATGCACATGTTATGTTTGATGAAATGCTAAGCCTATGAATCCTTGCATTTTACCCATCTCTTACCTTTTCAACAAGACTTGTAAGACATAAACCAACTCAAGTCTTGTTATACCATGCATAGAAATTGAATAGGAGGAAAGTAAGTCGACTTGTAGGTGTTGTACAATCTAATCGATTCGGCTCCGGGACCCAACTCTTCCTATGAATCGTAAGACATAAACCAACTCGGTTCCTCCACAACATTAATTGCTTGCAACTTTGTAAACATGTTTGTATGATCAACACCATGAATCCCCTATGACCCCATGACATCCTAGTGCTTTTAGTCATTTGTTTACATTTCTTAGTTCTTTGTTTGCTTTACTTTGTTACTTTCATTAGTTTAGAATACAACTACAAACCCCATCAATTGTGACACTAGCATAAATTGAGATAAATAGACTTAGAACCCAAAACACACCGTCCCATGGATCGACCTCGACTTACCACTAACTAGTTGTTTGTTGAGAATTATAAATGTGTTTGATTGGATGTGACCCGACGACATCACCCATATCATGTGCGTCACTAATTCTCTTGTCCTATTACTATCTCCCCCTCAATGCAAGGTGTCTTTCGGGTCGTACTTTCAATTAATCATATCGAGAGTGGTTTCCTCGATCTGGAGAATAACTGAGTGACTGGAATTATCTACCATAGATATCTTCCAAGCGTGGCCACGCATTTCCAGTTCATTACTCCTCGAGTGGCCCTGAGATATTGTTTTAACTCTGACAAGGGGTGGACAATTCCTATCGCACTATTTCCTTCGATTAGCCACAGCCATCATAACCCAAAATATGCCCATTTGACCCCATTTACGAAGGTCGTAGTAACATAAATCAAAGTTAATCCTAAATTGTGCCACCTTAGGCGAACAGTCTTTAGTCAAAGAATTGACTCATTAGAATACTATAGTAGCTCTCGCCACGACCAGGCTATATAAATTTTCCAGAACTCTATAAGCGGTCACTGCCCGACAGAGTGTTCCTAACAGTCCGCCTATGTGATCGACTAGTCATCTCACATGACTCTATGGTACTTGAACTTGCCATCAATCGCATCACACTCTAGTCACTTCGAGACGTCACCTCATACAAGTGACTATGGGCAAATACCATGTTAATCCGGGTTCACTTCCCCCTGGTTCAATATTCTCTCCACAACCCGTTTGGATGTAACAAGGTACAAAAGGAGTTTTATAAAAACTCGAACGACAAATGTAATTATCACATATGAATAGTCAATACCTGATTACTACTTCATATTCTTATAATCCAATTTGATTATGTATGTAGTTGTTCATCTAAATCCAATTGAAATGACATGACTCATCATGTTAAGCCTATGAGAAGGCTTTGGTTAGTAGGTTTTATCAACTTCTTGTACCTTACTTAACCTTACTACATACTCGTTTTCCTTTGTAATGTATACATTTGCATTACAAAACTTTCTGAGTACGTGTCTGGATCAAATCTAGACATAGGCTCTCTTGCCTTAGAATAGCTCCCACTGGTGCGGGATCCATTCTCTTGCACATCTCATGATTGCAAGTGTACTCAATTTCCGTTGTAAGCATCTCTCATTGTTCTTAATTGCCTAGAACGATTCTAACAAATCCATTTCTTAAATAATATAGCCATAATGGTTTCTTAACCATCTTTATGTGTTTTGAATGTGGTGTTGTCGGAAACCATGCGCAATCTCAATTGTTAATTGTCATTTGTGTAACACCCTTATACAAATTAGTGAATTGCATCAAAAACACTTTGCTTTACACCCTTAATGCTTCTTCAAGCACTTAAGAATAATCTATATGGCTATTTGATAACTATTACTTAAATTCGATTTTTTAAAACAATTCATCATACTCAAAGTATATGAAGTGTTATACATCATTACTCATTTAATGATCCGGCAGCGGAAGCAAATGGAATCAATCAAATATGTTCAACTTGATTGAACTAGTCATGAATCTTATCAACATAAGACTTCTTATTTGACGCTAATATCATGTGGATTTATCTCCATAAATCTGGATATTAAAGATGTATTATATTACTCCACAAGTCTTAAATCATTCCCAATGATCAATATGTCATCTATATATAAGACTAATTAAAATTTCCGTAACTCCCACTAAACTTCATGTATAAACACAACTTCTCGACCTATCGAGAAAAGTTTTATAATATGATCAAAACATTGATTCCAACTCATTGATGTCCTACTTAAGACCCTCTCTTAAGTTTCACATTATCTTAGGATTGCAAGAATCTACAAAACTCATGATATGTATTGAATACATTCCTTCTAATTGAAGAAGTGGGTTTTAGATTCACTCGCTATATATATATCATCATAATGAAACACAATACCTTAGAAGATCCGAATAGTGCAAAACACTTTGCAACTAATCAAGTTTTGATATCTCTTTTTGATATCCAACAATTCCACTCGAAATTTATTTCGGATTTTCATGGCTCTAAGCCTTGTATTGAGTTGTGACTTAAACACTCTCATGTAAGTCATATGTTCATTACTTTCCAGAAGTAACTTGAATCAAACAATTTCTTTGTATCTTTGTAAGTTGCAAGCTCTTTACTTTCTAAAAGTAACACGAATTCATCATCTTCAACAAGTGATGAGTTCAACCTCCTAGGTTTCAATGAAATAACGTCATGTAGCCAAGAAAGACCAGTTTCTTGCGATATACAATTTTTGACATAATTATTTTGTGGCTCTTGAATATTTTCTCCCACTCTGTCTTCTAGAAATAAACTTGTATTCTAGAAAGACAGCTTTACGAGCCACAATCCTGTTGTACTCGTGATTATTGTAAGGAAAAATGAGCATTTGTTTCTTGTGTAAACTTACAAACATGGTACCCTACCATTTCATATCTCATATGATTCGTTTTAGATTTAGTGGAAAAATAATTTAGACAAAATGATAAAATCCCCAAAAGGATCAAGTAACTCAAAGTAACTTGATTGAAGTCCAAACCATATCGAATAGCGTTTGATTTCTTTATCCAACCACACATTATCCCATAATGCGTGCTAATAGAGATTAATTTGTGATACTATATCACATTTCCTTTGGCTTATATCAAAGTCTTCACTTTGATAATCCCATCACGACTAAATCGTGGTTCTTTAAACTCTTTGAACTTCTTCAAAGATTTCTCCTTTTACCTTATTAAGTGAACACGTTAGTGTCAACTTAAATCGTTGGTAAAAGAAAATGATCAACCTATTCTGTATCAATGATTTACATTCTCGATCTCCTTTTTAACCAAAAGGCACGAGATATTTTGCTTTGAATACAAGACATGCTTATACCATAAGATTAACAATCTAATGGTTGCAAGAGTACTCGATAACTCTTTGCGTTCATCATTCTAGAATTTAAGGTTTAATCTTGGGTTACCAATTTGAGTCTTGTATCATCTACATGATATATTATTCTAGTTTGGTTTAGAATATAATCACCTTGATAATGGGCTAGCCATACATCAAATCATGGTGTATAGGGTCACAAAAGTAAAACCTCTTTTGTATCTTAACAAGACTATATTCTTATTCAGAGTTTATGCACTTAATAGTCATAATTAAGTACAACTTTAAACCCAAAAACTAGGTTGAGTACACAATGACTCTATCTCTCAACATCATTTGTTGCTAGTCGTCATATTCTAATCATCCTATGTATCAAATACAATGACGAAAACCACCACCCGTTTCTAATATTGACGAAGTAGTACTAGCAAAATTTATGTCAATCAAATAAACATTTAAAGGTCCCATTAGATGTCCCACAACTAACTTGCTGATCCTTCAATAATTTGGGGTAGTTTCCTTTCTAGCGTCCAACAATTAAGACAATGGAAACTTTATCGGTCGGGATTGATAGGTTTAGTATCGTTATTCTCAATAACTTTACTTTTACCATTACCTTGTATCAATTCCATTCTAATTTTACTTCTTTAAACCTTATCCTTTTCTTAACAGTTTAAGAGAATGCTCCCACTCATTTCCATGAGTCTTTGCTAAGAGAAGGAAAATTGAAATTCATGAAGACTACTCTTCATTCGTTTGTTTAGTCATAAAACTTTCATTGAAGTGGTTGCGGTATTTTGGTCAATTGCGATTTCTAACAAATCTAGTCACCAAAATGATTTAACATTTCAAAGTACTTAACTCAATTAAGCACATGAGAAACAATTCATTGTAAGTAGATATGTTAGTCAAAAATCAAAAACCCTTTTGATCATGAATAACTTTTATCTATACTCTTCACAAGAGATCCTTCCAATGGATAATACGAGGCTTTAGAAGAAAATTCATATTTGTCTTTAGTTACGATGTTTTAATGGAGATTTGAATCGAAATGATATCGTATATAAATTGTGGTGAATAAATAGAACGATGCGAACGATGCGACAACGGAATGATGAAAACTAACATTTATCGTTATAATAATAATACTTGTAAACAAGTAAAACATTTACATAGTGACCTCTACCCAACTATGATAAATGATTCCAAGATCCGAATTCATATTAACTTGGGCACGCTTTGGCGATACAACCCTTATCAATATAACTCGGTGGACTAACTCTTTAATCGATTCTACTTTTATAACTCTTGGTCGATAAAATTACATTAATATTTATCTTTAGCCCAAAACACATCTGGCTATGGTCGAGAATACTTTTGTTGAGTTCAACCCAAATTTCGAATAAATGTGTCCATGATCCAAATTCACATTAACTTGGGCACGCTTTGGAAATACAACCCTCATCAACATGAATTCGGTGGATAGACATTTATCACCCACTTCCCCTACGTAACAAGGTTTGTACCCCGGTTTGGCCGAGCGCACTCCCTCACGAAATAGGTTTTCATGGTTTCTACTTTTTGGTAAGGCTAAGTCTCAATTGTTTATTTTAGCGAGAGGTCATGTCAATTTATTATCTATCACGTTTTAAGTGAACTACAGCGGTGAACAACGATAATTGTAATTGACACGGTCGATAAACTCGATTTAAAATGCATGTTTAGTTATGGCGATTTAGCGATGCATGCAACATATAAATAAAATGCAAAGCATAAAAATAAAATCCTAGTATGGCCTTCCCAAAATAGTAAATCTAATAAACTATTACAAATTCGGAAACCAACTCCATTGGTCCCTTGAACTTCGGTCTTGGCACGCATCTCGTGGTAACACTTTCTTTGATGGACCGCCTTCTCGAATGGCACCGTCTTCAAGGAGCTCCAGAATAATTAAATTACAAAATGAATTACATAATTTCCTATTATACATTTGTAATTAAAATTTAAATCTATTAAATTACAAAACGGTGATACGAGATCACAATAATTACAACCGAATCGATATTCCCATACATTTCGGGTAATACCAATTAAAAACTAAGGCCATACTAAGTAAAATTACATAATTCAAAAATTATATAAAATAAAAATGTGACAATCATAAATAAAATTCAGCATTATAATATGTATGAACATGCTTAATTTTATGCTAAATCACCTTTTAAGAGCCAATATCGTATATTTTGTTTGTAACACCGGCGAAATTCCCATTTTGACAATTATAATTTATTAAACCGTTTAATCACTCTATTATATATTTTTGAAGTATTCAATTTAATTAATGTTATTTCAAACACGATTTTCATAAAAGTAATATATATATAAAAACTCTTTTATATAAAAATACGTATTATTAAATTATATTTTTGAGGCATAATTTATATAAGAATAGATGTATACATATTTTTGGTCGGACAATAATGATAGTGATAATAATAATATTAGTTTCCGTCTCAAGTTAAAATAAACTCGAGACATTAATCCGTCTAGCTTTAGACCGTCACATTTCACTTTGTACATGCTTTAATCCGGACCAACCAGAAATCGACAACACGCTCACCTACCCCCTTACACCCTACCTTTAAATATCTCTCTTATATATATTTATATTTATATTTATATTTATATTTATATTTATATTTATATTTATATTTATATTTATATTTATATTTATATTTATATTTATATTTATATTTATATTTATATTTATATTTATATTTATATTATTATTATTATTATTATTATTATTATTATTATTATTATTATTATTATTATTATTGTCGTTGTTGCTTACCGTGTCCCCACCCCATTTATCTCTCCTCATTTCTTCTTCTTCTTTTCCGTTCCCCCTGCAACAACAAACAAACAGCAACAACAACACCATATTCAAACACTCATTTCCGTCTCCTTCAAACCCGGTTTTCTCCCTCATCTTTCCACCAAATTCGATGATTTTTGTACCATTAGCTTCCCCTCCTCATTCTCCTTCTTTACATGTAAGAAAGACGCCATCTTTCCCTCTGTTTCTGTTCGGTCGTCTTACATTGGGCTCGAATTTCCTGCCTTTTTCCTTCGTTCCTGCGTTTGGAGGTGAGTTGGGACAACTCAGAGTAGCTGTGGACCGGGAGCATGCTGTTTTAAAGAGCAATGAGGTAACGGTGATAGGTTACTCGACAAAATGTCGGGAATCCGTCCTTCTTACTTATTTTTACCTTCTTTTATCATAAAGCTTAAGTCTTTGTGTGTTCCTCATGAATGGGGTTGTTTTTGTGTTGTTAATGGTCATTTTACACGGCTGTTTTGGTTGCCTTGGACCCGTCTCAAACTGGATTCGGGTATGAGGGGAAATATCGAGTTCACTGCGTGTTTTATGTTCAAGTACTATTGCCCTTCCCATTTTTCGCACTTTTTGAGTTCCTTGGATGGTTTTTGTGTTGGCTATTGTAATTTAAGCATGCTGCGTTTCCGTCTCACCTTTGTCGTCAATTTTCGTCTTGCATTTGGACGAAAAGAGCTGCTGGAACTCGTTTTGGTGCCGTGTATAGGGTGTGTTGGTCCCTGTTTTGGGACAGACGAAACAGCCCTCGGATCTGTCTTTTGCGTCTTGTCCTTACGCTAATGGCGTTACATGTATACTCGATATTTTTCCGCTTGAAAAACTCGGTTTTTAGACGGTTGGTGTCCTGTTTTTATACCGTGTATTGGACTGTGTTCGGGGCCTATGTTGGCTCGGGATTGGATGCTGGTCTTCAAGTTGTTTGGCAGCCGTGGTAGGTTGCAGCGTGGGCTATAGTGTAGCGAGTATTTGGTAGCCGCCATATAAGTAATCTCATGTGCCCTTCCGTCTCAAGTGTTTATATATATATATATATATATATATATATATATATATATATATATATAGAGAGAGAGAGAGAGAGAGAGAGGCGGGATCCGGTGAGTCCACCTAAATATTTGAGTCCATGAGTCCATCCACAATATCACGCGTAAGGCAAAAGAATATCACCCTACATATTGACAGGAAAATGGCGCTTAAACTTCTAAAAAAAAACAAAACCGTTCACTTTTTTAAAAACTCAACTGTTTTCTCTCTAAAAATCACACAAAAACAAATACTCCCTCAAAATCTCATTGAAAATCCGCAAAAACCTAAAAATTCAAAGACGATATCAACTTAATTTCAATAATATAGATTTGATCGTTCAATCCTTTGCATAATATCAGTTGAATTTCAAAATTAGGTTGAAAAATCGTCGAGGTACGCTCTAATCAGTTTCTATTACATTTTCGCGATTTTTGTTCATCTTTTGCAGTTTTAATTTGATTATACATATTGATTTTGTTCTTAATTACTGTAATTAAGTTCAATTATATGATAAAAATAGCATTTAAGCACTAATTTTCGACTTGTTAATGAGTTTAAACGCTTATTTTCAAGTTGTTGTTGTAAATTTATACAGTGTCTTAGTTGTTAATGAGTTTAAACAGTATTTTGTTGATAACATGGATACATTGAACAAAAAACTATGATCGATTGTAGTTGTATATGATTATTAGTTGTTTTGTTTGTTTCAATCGCGAAAAATAGGGTTAGCTATTGTTCAATGTGAAATTTAGTGTTAACCAGTAAATTTGGACTTGTTAATGAGGAATGTCTCGTTTTCTGTTGATACTATTAAGAGTAGGTAGTGATACTATTTAAATTTGATAGTTGTAGATGATTATTAGTTGTAGATGATTATTAGTTGTTTTGTTTGTTTCAATCGCGAAAAATAGGGTTAGCTATTGTTCAATCTGAAATCTAGTGTTAACTAGTAAATTTGGACTTGTTAATGAGGAAAGTCTCGTTTTCTGTTGATACTATTAAGTGTGATACTATTAAGAGTAGGTAGTGATACTATTTAAATTTGATAGTTAAGGTCAATTGAGAAACATTTCTTTAACCAGTGATACTGTTAATGTTGGAATATGTGTCCTCCGACAATAATGCGATCACGACTGTTGATCATGATGATCACATGTTTAAGTCTCATTTTAAAGAATACAATTGGGAAGTAATATTTTACTGTCAACTGGTCCACACATATCGGTAATGATTGGTCGACTAGAGTTTGACATTACTTGTCGTGCGACGGTGGTGATCAGATTGATCCCTAGGTCATACCTATAGGGCAACACTCTTAATTGATCATTTAATTGATCGTATAACGTTACGAGTCAATTAAATTATTTAAAATTGACGGACGATTTTGGAAGTAATATTTACGTATCTCATTGAAATTTGATTAAATGAGATACGGTCTGAATAATCGAATTGTTTCATTACTCAGATGAAATTATTGTTTAAGAAAACAATTGAAATTGAATGAATTATTATAAATACAAGTTATTGTGATTTATAAATTGGTAAAATATTTTGGTACAAGTAATTATGAATTACTAAGTCGATTTTTGTGTATGACGTATTTTTATTAATACGTTGATTTTTAATATGTTAAAAATACATAACAATTTTATGTGACATGTGACATATTGACAAATTGACAAAAATAAAATGGATTCCATTTTACATATGTAAACCGAAATTAAGGGTGGATTTAGGCTAATATTGTGTTGATTATATTAGTGGAGAACATGATGATTACCTAAAGACTAGCCATGCAAAACCTATTGTTCATTGTGAAGAGCAACTAGAGCATGCATTGGCTCCCTCCAACCACCTCTTCCACCCGGTTTTTGAGAGGCAAAAACCACTTTGGTTTTTCCTCTTATTTTTACCTAATATACACAAAATGTAGTTAGTGTATTATTCATTCTTCATTCATCTAAAATTTGAGTTTTAGAGAGATAAAAAGCTTCCTTCTTCCTCCTCCCATAAACCGAAATATTAAAGAGTCTTATAATATTTTGGGTCAATTTTATGATAAATTAATATTGTACTAGTATTCATAATATTAATTTTAATTAAGAGTGTGCTTTGGGTATTAAGCTTTGGGAGAGATCCTATACTTGGATCTTAGTTCTTCCATCAAGGAAAGCACAAGAACAAGAGAGAAGGAGATCTCTCTTGTGCCCTAATAAACCGAATATCCAATGTAAGAAAAAGATTTCTTCTTTATATTGTTTATAGTTTGCATGCATAAGATCACCACTTAATTTTATGACAAATTAATCTAAAACATATTTGAATATGTTAGTATATAGATCTACTTTTCCTTCAGTTAAGCATAAGGTGTGACACTGTTAAGAATTGGTAGTGATACTATACTGTAACGTGATACTGTTGTTTGTATGATCTAATACTATTAAGCACAGAATGTGATACTAATAAAATTTTAAATGCCGATAGTTATTAGCAAGAAAATGGAACTGGCAGTTACAGATGAACCTAACATAACCATTGGTGAAAAGAGGCCAATAGCAGCCATTCATAATGTTGAAGAAACAACATTAAAGAAGTATAAACGTAGGAAAACAAAGAATAACAAAGAAAACAATACTATGGAGCTGGTAGAACAAAACACCAACAAAGAAGTCGCAATTCAAGAAGTTGAGCAGCCTAAGGTACACAAAAAGAAGGGAACAGAATTTCAGACTAAGTGCAGGCCAAAAAAGTTGGTTGAGTTGGTTAAGAACTTAAATGAAGAACAACAGAAGGCTGTAAGGGATATTGGATTTGGAGGTTTGTTAAAGTTAAAGGTAACTCAACTACCACATGGAATCCTGAATCGGGTCTTGAAAGCATATGACTGTTCTAGCAATATGTTTAGAACAAAGAAGTTGGATTTTCTACTGTCAAAGCATGATGTCCATGACATGTTTTTACTACCTAGGACAGGTGATAAAGTAACCACCGCAAAAAGGGGGAATACCACTACTCTGATTGACACCAAAATGAAAAATGATTGGAGGCTGAAGTTTGGTGTGAAAGGTACTTCTGCTCCAATTAATGTGAAGGATGTGCATGATAGATTGATGGCGTGTACTGAGGCTGGTGATGAGTTTAAGAGAATGTTTGTTCTGTACAGCATGTCCATTTTCCTAGCGCCCAATACAAATAAAACCCTAGATTTAAAACTTGTTAAGTCTGTTGCGGATGTGACTAAGATTAGAGACTATGATTGGTGTGATTATGTCTTTGAAGAGATGACTGCTAGTATTAAGGGATGGAAAGAAAATAAGAAGTCGAATATCACCGGTTGCCTACTAGTGATTATGCTAGCCTACTTCCATAGGTTCAATTTTAAGGGCAAGGCTATGAAATACACTCTACCGCTAATCCAACATTGGGATGATCTGACTCTGACATCAAGAGTTGAAGATGAGAAACAAACAACAATATTGGGGAATGCACCAATTTCGAAAATTGAGTACCCAATCTGTTTATCACATCAAGGTCAGGAGAAAATACAACATTCCTATGTATATTTATCATTAAGTACTCAAGCTGTTACAGTATGTTTCTTTGAATCTTTGATAAAGATAAAATTTCAGTGGCTAACAAGAGATGATTAATTTTTCAGAAGAATCGGAGATGAGACTTACATAAACCTCTGAGAAAGATGATGATGAAGCTGAACCTGAAGCAAAAGAGGGGTACATCATGATTAAGCTGCCTAAAGGAGTTGAAACTGATAAAGAAATCAAAGCAAGAGCAATGGATGTAAGTACTAATGTCTTTTTGTTGTCCTTACAGTTACATCTATTCTTTTTCTTCTTACTTTGATATTGTTTTGAACACATTGTGATACTTTTGTTTACCCAAGTTGATATTGTTTTACCATTATTTAAAAACTGCCAGGGAGAATAAATTTTGTTAATGATAATGATATTTTATCAAACTGTGATATTGTTCATTACGAACGGTGATATTTATGGTGGCTATTTGTGATATTGTTTCATAATAGCAACCAATTGTAATGCTTATGATATTGATTCACAGTAAGACAAATTGAGTGATATTGTGTCACGTGAAGTGTGATATTGTAAAACAATATCACACAAATAGGTAACGTCTACAAGCAAGTGTAATGTTGTGATATTATTAAAGAATAATGGTGATATTTTTTCAATAAATTATGATATTGCTGTGATTAAATATTTAATACTCTTGTTTAATATTTTTATTATGTCATTTGGCAGAGTGCTCATGAAGCTTATCTGCATATAAAGAGGGACAACGAGTTGTTCTTTTCAAGATTTGTACATAACATAAAGAAGTTCATCAAGACGAAACCCAGCAATTCAATAGATGAAAGAACTATCTTTACCCAACCTCACGCCACAAAAGACTTGTACTAAAGATGTTGAAACCGAAAAAGAAGCTGCGGCCAAGAAAACACCGATAATTGTGATACATCAGAGAAGCAAGAACAAGATACTCCTAATACACAAACTTTGCCTTTCATGAAAGATATTGGATATCATGCCTTTATGGATGGGTTGATAGCAAGGTCTTATGAAAGGGCGAAAGCAAGAGAAGGGCTTCCCTCGTTTGATGTTGTTCCGGGTGTAATTCCAGAGCAAGTATCGTTACCACCCGTGGCTTGTAGAATAATGTCTCGAGTTGAACCCTTCTTGTCTTTATCGTTCCTCTCGGCCTCTCCTGCAACAATGAACGAACTGAGGGCTTGGCTTTGTGCCAAGCGTACTCACTCCGACGCTCAAGTCAGTAAACTTAAAGGATTGAGTTGTGTTACTTGGCTAGGTATGTATTGTAGAGAGATAAGGAAGATATTACCAGATGAATAGTGTATTTAGGTTAAGTTGTGGATCCTTTCCTCAATGAAGGTTGAGTAGTATTTATAGGCTTTCACCTTTTGTCACGTAGTGGCCAAGTGGCCAAGTGGCTAGCAGGCGGAAAGACTGATCTACCCCTCGGCCGAGGGACCTATGGCAGGCCGGCGGGCCATGTTGACTCACCGCCGAGGGGTCTTGGATATGAGTACGCGGGTATGTGTCCCTACATTTGGCAGGTTGTCACGCCGAGACCCAGCTAACAGCCGATGGGCTGCATCGGCTAGGCTGCCTAAGTCGTTGACTTGCTGTGGATATCTTTGACCTTGCTCAATATGTTGACTTGGTCAGCGGTGCAGAATATGCCCCATCAATTTGCCCCCAGCGTAGTCTATGCCGTGATATGGGCTCCGATGTACGTTTGAGCGTATATTCTGCGCAAGTAATTTTAAAAAATGTTCTGCATCGGCTTCTTCTGCGGCGGCTTCTTTTACCTCGGCATGGTCTATCTTAGGCCGTACCATATCCCCCCTCCACATGGATGTGTAAAGGGCATCCGATGTGGAAAGGAAAGTGACGCTTGCCGAGACCAGGGTTGAGAGTGCCGGTTGTTTTTGATTGCCCCCGGCCGGCGCTACCTAGCTTGGTTGATCGAGTGGCCGGCGGAGAACAGATGCTTGGGAATTTGTTGAGGAAGGTGAATAAGCGGAGAGATATGAATAGGCGTGTTGAAGACGCTTGGTCACTGTTGCATTGATTGACGTCTAACTGTTGCAACGATTGACATCCCGTGGTTGCATGTCCGACACGTGTCTGCACGCTGATTGGATGACGCTTCATGGGCTGTTCGCTGATTGGTCCTTCTTTATGGGCTTTTCCCTATAAATAGGGCAGTTATTCCGTGGAATTGGCCACCAATTTCATTCTCCAAAATTTTTCTTCTCTCTAAACTCTCAAGGGCTTCCTTGTCTTCTAATTTTCAGAGTTGTTACTCCGGCGAGTGTTTTTCTTCAAGGTAACAGACAAATTTCTTCACTTTTTATTTTGTTAAATAATTATTGCTATTATGTCTTCTGCTGACGCCGGAACTAGCACTTCTGCGCCGGAGGGTTCCCCGTCGCGTCTTGATGGGGAGGGGATACTAGACGCCATCCCGATAAGGTTTGGGGGCCCTAGGTCTCCTTCTCCCGTAATCGATCCACCAATTTTGGAGGAAAGGGAGGATGAGGATGACGATGCTGATGAGGATGAGAGGACTCCTTCTGATGGTGGGAGGCTGTCTATCCCGGATCATGGCGAGCCCTGCACGACTGGCCTTGACCGTGCTTGGTCCCATAAGTTCGCCGCTTGTTCCGGCGAGACATTTTCGGGGCCATTTCTCCCTCGGTGAGGGGTACAAGATCGTTATCCCTAAGAAGGGTCAGGTGGTCTGTTGCCCTCCACCGGGTCACACCGGCGTGTATATCAGGCACCTGGAGTATGGGCTGCGGTTTCTCTCGAATAAATATGTCATGGCCATCATCAAAGCTATGAACGTCGCTGTGGCCCAACTACATCCGCTGGCCATGAGGACGATAGTTGGCTTTGTGTGGCTCTGTCTTTTTAGGGGGAGATCCGACAAGTCAACTTATTCCGCCGCTTTCATCATTTACTACCGTCAATTGCCCGTAAAGTGGGGTGGTACGGCGTGCGACGGAGCCTGGCTATATCTCCGTGAACAAGCTTACTTCTTGCAAAAGACAGCAACGGCGATGGGTGTACGTTCAAGTGCCGGAGGACTACCCATTGCCTCGGTCTTTCTAGAGCCCTGTTTACTTACGGTGTGAGAACCGAGAAGAGTATGAGGAGTGTATCTCCCGGGGTAAGGCAAAGATGGATGCTTCGTTGGTCCCTCTTCATCGCGGATGAGCAGCGGGCGATGCAACTGTTCGATGCTGGGAAGGGATGGCTGCCCCCGACTCAGATTATTCTCCAAGATGAGCTGCTTTGCCGCGTCGGCCTCATACCGGCCCTCAACCAGGGTGAGTGGGGTCGGTGTGAGGCCCATCTTTGCCTGCTATGTTTCTGTTTTGGAGCTTTGTTTTACTTCTCGTGTAACCTTTGTTTGATTTCTTGCGGAGACCCGGTTTGGCCAGGATGTCTCGAGAGGACCTTGCGAGGTTAGGGCTTGACAAGGACAGAAGGTCGTTGAACAAAGATCCACGGCCGACTTGCGTGATCGTAGACCGTCTCCAAACGAGCTCATGGATAAGCGGTGAAGTCGCCGGATCCGGCGGCGGCCAGGCAAGGGTTCTCGGGGCGTGCCAAAGAGAACAAAGAAGGCAGCGCCCGGCTGGTGGGGGCGTCGTGCGCTCCCTCTTCGACCCCAGTGGTTCAGGAGCCTGTGGAGGTCATCGAAATCGCTGATGGGGCGGTGACCGTTGCTAAGGCCTTTTCTCCTTCGAAGAAGAGAAAAGAGCCTCCGTCTGCTTCCATCGCTGCCGGGGAGAAGACTGACTCAGCCGGCCCTCGAACGAAGAGGGTCCAGACTGGTACGGATCTAACTTGTGGTTCGGATTTATTTGGTTCGTTGGACATCCCGGATGACCGGCTTTACGATGTGTCAATGCATGGTGACATGGATGCTCAGTATAAATTTTTTGTAGATCCTCCTTTCGGCAGCCGTTCTCACTGAACGGCAATTAGGGAAGCAGCCTGAGAAGGTTATTGAGAAGGTTATTGAGAAGGCGGGTGACTGAAATGTCATCGTTGACTCCTCGGCTCAGAAGATTCCTCCCTCCGAGCTTGTGGCAGAGGGTGTGAAATTATATAAGAGGATGGCCAAGTGGACCCAACAAGCCGGCTCCTACATCTTGGAGCAGGAGAAGACCATGGGCAGCTGCGCCCCGATCGCAAAGCTTAAACTTGATCTCTCTCGCCGCAAAGAGGGAAGCGCGAAGGCTAAATGGATCTCTTTTGCCACCGGCGCGTGGAGGAAATTGAGAAGCGCTAGGGGCCGAGAGGGCCAAAGTGGAGGAAGCGATGCCGCCACCGCCAAGATGATGGAGGAGCGGGACAGGTACAAGGGTGCTTATGACGCCGTGGTCGCCAAGGGGGAAAAATGGAAGGATCTGTTCCACAACCAGGCGGAGGCGCTCGGGGACGCGCAGCGCCCTTGCTCAAAAGGAGAAGGATATTGAGATGCTTCAAGATGTTCTTCTCCCTAAAATGTGCGCCAATTCGGGACCAGGCCGAGGGGGCGACCGGGAGGCAATAAAAAGACTCGTCCCCGAGGGCTCTTTCCCGTGGGATAAATTTGACCGGCCTTCACGGACGAGATGGCGTCTTTGCGGAGAAGGCGGCTGCAGAGAAGGCGGAGGCAGCGAAGGCGGCTCAGATAGCTGAGGCCAAGGCGGCCTACGATGCGAAGGTGAAGGAGGGTGAGAGGTCGGAAGTTACTTGAAAATGTTGAGCCTTCCTCTAAGCCGGCCACCGAAGATGTCTTTGCATCGACGGAGGGCAGAACAGGCATAGGGAGACGGGCGGTCGTCACCAGACTCACCCGGCGTCTCGGATAGCTTTAGCTGTTCGGGGGCCAATTATTGAGCCTTCTCTCCCTCCCATCCTTTTGGCGCTTCAAATCCTAAGTCTGTAACCTTTTGTTTTTTTTTTTGTTTCCTCGCTTTTTGTAAAGCTTTGGTAGGTAGAGTTTAGGCTATCCTTATGGGGGACGTCGTCGTCAGACTCTCCTTGCAATCATCTTCAATAAAGTTTTATCTCTTTGGTCCTCGGCTTGGCCGGGGCTCTGATCACGATCCTTTACTTATCTTCTTGCTTTATTAATTGAGTGCCTTCGTTTTTACCGTCGGCATGGCCGAGTCAGTCAGAATGCACATCTCAACTGCGTAACGCCTTTAGCATTTCTTCTAGCGTATCGGTCATTGTGTCCCCGTCGCTCTCGGCTAGGGCCGAGGTAATCGGGGTTATGGCTCGATAGCAATTCTTCTAGCGTATCGGTCATTGTGTCCCCGTCGCTCTCGGCTAGGGCCGAGGTAATCGGGGTTATGGCTCGATAGCAATTCTTCTAGCGTATCGGTCATTGTGTCCCCGTCGCTCTCGGCTAGGGCCGAGGTAATCGGGGTTATGGCTCGATAGCAATTCTTCTAGCGTATCGGTCATTGTGTCCCCGTCGCTCTCGGCTAGGGCCGAGGTAATCGGGGTTATGGCTCGATAGCAATTCTTCTCTTTGAGTTCCTGCCTGGTGGCAATTTGGAGGGGACAAACACTTTGATGGAAAACTTGGGCGATTCATTCGTTTGTTATGATCGTGCGTTGGGGTGTCCACAATGGGTTTGGACACCTCCGCCGCTATACAAAGTATTTTCTCAAGTTGTCGGTGTTCCAATGGCTCATCAAAGGCACACCTCCCATGTCTGTCAGCCGGTATGTACCCGACCTCATCTCTTCGACTACTTTGTAGGGACCCTCCCAGTTGGCCGTCAGTTTACCATGAATATTTCCTTTGTTGGTGGCAGCCGACTTCCTTAGGACTAGGTCTCCCATTTTTAAGTCCCTTTTGTGGACTCTTCGGTTGTAGGCTCTCTTCATCCGGTTTTGATATACGGCCAAGTTGAGGCGTGCTGTATCTCGGCTTTCTTCGACCAGGTCTAGGGAGGCTTTCAGGCCTTCCTCGTTTTCAACTGGGTTAAAGGTAGCCGTTCTGAATGTTGGCACCGTTGCTTCAATTGGTAGGACTGCTTCGGAACCGTAGACTAGGTGGAAGGGGGTGTACCCCGTTGCTTCTTTCTCCGTGGTCCGAAGGGACCACAGACGCCGGGTAGTTCATCGGCCCACCTTCCCTTAAGGTCTTCAACTGTCTTCTTCAAACCGTTGAGGATTGTTTTGTTGGCTGCTCTCCTTTGCCCGTTGCTCTGTGGGTGGCAGACGGAGGAGTACGCAAACTTGATGCCAAGCTCTTCTAACCAGTTCATTATCAGGTCGCTCCAAAACTCTCGGCCGTGGTCAAATACCATAACTTGGGGTAATCCGAAGCGAGTTATAACATTTTCCCAGATTACCTTTCTGACGGCTGCTGTGGTCTTCGCTGGTACTGCTACAGCTTCAACCCATTTGGTGAAGTAATCAACGGCGACGATTAAGAACTTCCTTCCTCCGGAGGCCGTTGGGAACGGCCCTAGCATGTCCATCCCCCACTGTGCGAAAGGAAGGGGACTAAGCACCGGTTGTAGGTCCCTGGAGGGAGCGTGTATCACCGGGGCATGCATCTGACAGTTCGTGCACTTCTTGGTCTTTGTTCTGGAATCTTGAAGCATGGTGGGCCAGAAGTAGCCAGCTCGGAGAGCTTTGTGGGCTAGTGTTCTTGCCCCCATGTGATGTCCACAGATGCCTTCGTGAATCTCTGTCAGTATCAGTTCTGCGTCGGCTGGACCGACACACTTCAAGAGTGGTCTTATTACGGATCTTCTGTACAGTTCCCCTTCGAACACCAAGTACCTGGCGGCGATCCTTTTTATTTTGGCCGAGGGATTGCGGCCCTCCGGCAATTCACCTGTAAGTTTGTATTTCATTATCGGAGTCATCCACGTTGTCTCGGTCTCTATGTTACCCACCATGCCGACGGTCTCAGTGATGCTTTTCGCATTCCTGATATCTACCAAAGACGGTTTGGTGACATTCTTGATGGTTGAGCTGGCCAGTTTGGAGAGAGCGTCGGCCCGGTTGTTCTCGGATCTGGGAACGCAATGGATTTGGAAAGATTTCAACTTTGCTATGTCGGCTTTTACCCTCTCTAGGTACCTTACCATTCCGTCGTCCCGAGCCTCAAACTCCCCTCTGATTTGGTTAGTAACCAACAGTGAGTCTGTCTTCAACACAATGTGTTCTGCTCCGGCAGCCCTAGCTAGCTCGACTCCGGTTATCATCGCCTCATATTCGGATTCGTTGTTCGAGGCCGAGAAGGTGAATTTCAAGGCGTACTCAAACTCGTCCCCGTTTGGGCTGATGATAAGGATGCCGGCTCCTGAGCGTTCGTCGTGGAGGAGCGTCGGTGTAGACCTCCCATATGCCTGGGTTTGGCTCTTCCTGATATGTGCATTCGGCCAGGAAATCTGCAAGTGCTTGCCCCTTTATCGAAGGCCTTGGTTTGTACTGAATGCCGAAACCAGAGAGTTCCACTGCCCATTTGATGAGCCTGCCGGATTGTTCGAATTTTTCCAAAGCTTTCTCCAATGGCTGATCGGTTAGGACCGTCACGGGGTGTGCGTCGAAGTAGGGTTTTAACTTCCTAGTGGCAACGACGACGGCGAAGGCTGCTTTTTCAATTAGTGGGTAATTTCTCTCGGCGGGCAACAGTGTATGGCTGACAAAGTAGATTGGGTGTTGCTGTTTGTCTTCTTCCCTGACGATCACGGCGCTGACCGTGGCCGAGGTAACTGCTATGTATAGGTATAGCGTCTCCCCCAGTATCTGAAAGATCATAGATCCATATTAGACTCTCTAATAAAATAAATTTATCTCATAAATTGATGTTAATGTGATCTATGTAACATGCATGCTAATATAAAAGCATAAAAACAAAGTATAAGGAAAAACAATTTCCTTACATTGATTATAAGGTAAAATGGGCACAAATTAGTTCTCCTTACTAATTTGTTCTTGAGCTAAAATAAGTGGATGATCCTCCTTGAATAACCTTCAACTAGAAAGTCTCCTCCAAGTAGCACCCAAGAACAACCCAAATAATATTAATAAGTAAGAACTAGTAACTTATTAATATGTGCCCTTGATAATAATACTAGTAATATTACTAACTATTCTTAGTAATAATAGTATACTAGAGAGGAATTATTGTAGAGAGAAGGAAGAGCTTTTATTCACATGCAAAACATAATGAATTATATGTAAGAAGGTAGTGTGAAGAAGTGAATAAATAGATGGAGTGAAGGAAGGGAAGTGGCGGGTGGAGGAGTACTTGAGTGGACAATTTTGTCTTATAATTTTTTTATCTTACATCACATGCAAAATGTAGTATAAGACTTATATTATGGTAGTATACAAAATAAGGTAAATTGATTATGTAAGTAATCATCCATCACACTTATTTTACACGGTCCACATGACCATATACGGGTCCATGTTGGTTTTTATATTTGTCGCACAAATCCGTGTAATTTTCATTTTAAACATCGTATCATGTTTAAATGCTTCCATAATAAATTCGTCCAATTCACTCCGTAAATATACGTGTACCACTACACATATTATTTACGTACTAATATTAATCACATTAATCAATTAGTACAATTTTAGTAAATTAACAGTTAATTAACTAAAACCCGTTTCCCAAAACTTATTATTTAATTATCGCATAATTAAATAATAACTGCCGCTCCTCGAGTTCGCAACTCGAAATCTCTCTAACAATAATCGACTAACCTCTTAATCTATAAATCAAGGGACTAAATGAATTGTATCTCATACAATTAATTAGTTATCAATTTGGGTTCGTTCCTTTAGGTGTGACCGAAAGGGGCCGATTGATCACCCGTCTCACGACAATAACGTCAAACTCTAGTCACCAACCGTTATCGATTTACGTTAATCAATCGACGAGGATCAAATAATTAAATATCTGATGATATCTATTAATGAGATTTATTATGTTAACGCACTATTGTGGAGGACACTAACTCCAACAATCTCCCACTTGTCCGACACAAGGTGTGCGCTACCAATTCTCTTGTCCGTTTTAATCTCCCACTCAATGCAAGGTGTCTTACAGGTCGCACTTGCACATGAACACATCGCGAGTGGTTTTCTCGATCGGGAGTGTGACTACCGGACCGGAAAAATCTCTCACAGATTACTTCCGAGCGTGGCCACGCATTTGTAGTCATTAACTCCTCGAGTGGCCTTGAGATATAGTTACCCAACGTGGGTGGACAATTCTGTATGCCCGGCCTATCTATCCTATTGCACAATACTGACTCACCATGACCTAGTAAATGCCCTTTTGGCCTCCTTTCACGGCACGACCTAGGACAAAAACCAAAGTCACTCTAAACCGCACCTGCTCGGATAATAGTCTCCATCAAAAGAATCGACTCATTAGAACATCTTAGAGATCCCCGCCACGACCAGGCGTCTATAATAGAACTTAGGGACTCTCTAAATGGTCACTGTCCGGCAAAGTGTCACACACTCCGCCTATGTAATCGACCAGTCATCATATATGACCTTATGGTGTTGAACAACCATCAATCGACTCACAATCTAGTCACTCCGAGACGTCACCTCATTAAGTGACTAGGGACAAAATACAATGTTCATCTTATTCACTTGAATAGTGTTCAACATTGTCTCCACAACTTATTCAGATAAACAAGGTATTAAAATTTAGTCACACTAAATAAAAATTCATAAAAGAATGAATACGAAAACAATGAATGTGATTATCATATATATAATAAAAGATACACTATCCAATTATTACATATCCATAATCTAAAGAAAATCTGGTACTCGTCTCAATCCCATAGAGACGACATGACCATCATGCTTGGCCTTTGATAAAGGCTTGGTTAAAGGATCAGCAATGTTGTCATCTGTCCCAACCTTACAAATGTCAATTTCCTTCCTTTCCACATAATCTCTAATTACATGGTATTTCCTTTCAATGTGTCTAGATTTGTTACTAGACTTAGGCTCTTTGGCTTGAAAAATAGCTCCACTTTTATCACAATATAGAGTGATAGGATCTTTTGGAGAATGGACTACTCCTAGCCCCTCCATGAATTGCCTAATCCAAAAACTTCCTTCGCGACCTCGACGCTGCAAGGTACTCGGCCTCTGTTGTAGAATCCGCAGTAACACTTTGCTTGAAGCTCTTCCAGCAAACAGCTCCTCCATTTAGCATAAACACGTAGCCGGATTGGGATTTCATGTCATCCCGATCGGTTTGAAACTGCGTCACGTGTAACCTCTTACACACAACTCAGTTTCTCCTCCAAACACTAAGAACGAATCCTTAGTTCTTCTCAAGTACTTAAGGATGTTCTTTACGGCTATCCAGTGACTCTCACCAGGCTTGGCTTGATACCGACTTGTCATGCTCAAGGCATACGCAACGTCGGGACGAGTGCAAATCATAGCATACATGATAGACCCAACAGCGGAAGCATAAGGGGACGGTCTTCATGTGTTCAATCTCCTTAGGGGTAGAGGGAGACCGTGACTTGCTCAAAGTAATCCCTTGGCCCATAGGTAGAAATCCTCTCTTGGAGTCTTTCATATTGAACCGGTCAAGAACTTTGTCAATATAAGCTTCTTGACTCAATGCTAGTATCCTCTTGGACCTATCCCTATAGATCCGGATACCTAAGATTCGTTGTGCCTCTCCCAAGTCCTTCATTTGGAAGTGTTTCCCTAGCCACTCCTTAACGGAAGTGAGCGATGGAATGTCATTCCCAATGAGCAATATGTCATCCACATATAGGACAAGGAATACAACCTTACTCCCACTAAACTTCATGTATAAACACGGTTCTTCCACACTTCTAGTGAATCCGTATTGTTTAATGACATGATCAAAGCGATGGTTCCAACTCCTAGATGCTTGCTTAAGACCATAGATGGACTTCTTGAGCTTACACACCTTCTTAGGGTTAGATGTATCCACAAAACCTTCGGGTTGTATCATGTACACCTCTTCTTCTAGAATCCCATTCAAAAAGGCGGTTTTGACATCCATTTGCCAAATCTCATAATCATGAAATGCGGCAACCGCTAAGATTATCCTAATGGACCTTAGCATAGCGATCGGAGCGAAGGTTTCGTCATAGTGTAAACCATGAACTTGGGTGAAACCTTTGCCACCAATCTAGCTTTGTAAACATCCACATGTTTATCCACGCCGAGTTTAATTTTGTATATCCATTTACATTGAAGAGGTCGCACTCCCTCAGGTAAATCCACCAAGTCCCATACTTGGTTCTCGTACATGGAATCCATTTCGGACCGCATGGCTTCTAGCCAAAGCGAGGAGTCGGGACTAGACATGGCCGATTTGTAGGTAGTGGGTTCATTACTTTCAAGAAGTAACAAAACACCATCCTCTTCGATGTTACCAAGGTATCGATCAGGTGGATTAGAAATCCTACTTGACTTTCTAGGAATAATTACCGTTTCAGAGGAAGAGGGAATGTTTTCCTCCACGTTCTCCTCTACCTCATTCTCGGTTTGTGGCTCTCGAACTTCTTCAAGCTCAAATTTTCTCCCACTCTGTCTCCTAGAAATAAATTCCTTTTCTAGGAAGACAAAGATCACGAGCCACAAACACTTTGTTCTCATGTTTATTGTAGAAGTAATAGCCACGTGTTTCCCTTGGATATCCTACAAAAAGACATTTGTCGAGACCTAGGTGCAAGCTTATTGTCGACTTGATCTTAACGTACGCTTCGCAACCCCAAATACGCATGAATGACAAATGAGGGACTCTCCCTGTCCATATCTCATATGGAGTCTTATCGGCCGCTTTAGTCGGGCTTCGATTTAGTGAAAATATCGCAGACAAGAGGGCAAAACCCCAAAATGAACTAGGAAGCTCAGTTAGACTCATCATTGACCGAACCATATCAAGTAAAGTTCGGTTTCTCCTTTCGGCCACACCATTTAATAGCGGTGTGCCAGGAGGAGTCCATTGTGATACTATACCACAATCTTTTAGGTGTGAATCAAATTCAATATTTAGATACTCACCACCACAGTCGGACCGTAGAGTCTTTATCTTTTTATCCAATTGGTTCTCTACTTCCTTTTGAAACTCTTTGAACTTGTCAAAGGCTTCACTTTTGTTCTTCATTAAGTAGACATACCCATATCTACTTAAGTCATCGGTAAAAGTAATGAAGTAGTGAAAACCTCCTCTAGCGGTGATGGTTAATGGTCTACACACATCCGTGTGTATGAGAGCCAAAACCTCACTAGCTCGTGTCCCTTTTCCCGTAAAAGGTGCACGAGTCATCTTGCCTAAAAGGCAAGACTCGCATGTACCATAAGATTCGAAACCAAATGGTTTGAGCACTTTTGATGAAGCAAGTCTCTTAATGCGTCTTTCGTTTATGTGGCCTAAACGACAATGCCAAAGGTAGGATTCGTTTGGATCACCCTTTTTGAGCTTTTTAGTTTCCATATGATAAACGTCATTAACTTCATTTAAAACATAAATGCCTCCAATTGAAATGGCCTTGCCATAAACCACATCATTTAAAGAAAAAGTACAACACTTGTCCTTGATCATAAAACAAAAGCCTTCCGCGTCTAACGCGGAAATGGAGATGATGTTCTTAGTTAAAGTTGGTACAAAATAACACTTATTTAAATACAACTCTAAACCACTAGCTAAAGTGAGCACATAGGTCCCTACGGCAACAGCGGCTACTCTAGCTCCATTGCCCATGCGGAGATCCACATCACCTTTTGCTAGTGCTTGCACGTCCCTTATACCCTGCAAATGGTTACAAAGGTGAGAGCCACATCCGGTATCAAGTACCCAAGTGGAAGTACAAGCATAATTAACGTCTATCACATAGAGAGAGGAAATCATACCAATAGGCGTCACACGCCCTTCCTTGAGATCCTCCAAGTATTTGGGACAACTCCTCCTATAATGCCCCTTCCCATTACAATGGAAACATTCGGCCTCGGAGAGCTTGACACTTTTTGCCTTGGGATTGTCATTCACAACGGCCTTCCCCTTTCCCTTGTCAATTTTCTTTGACGATTTCTTGAATTGGGACTTTTGTTTCCCTTTTCCTTTCTTGACTCCAAGAGACATGTTCTTTAACTTCATGGTTAAAACATCTCCCTTTTCACTCCCACTAGCCTCCATATCCCTCTCCGCTTGGGTGAGGAGTGCATGAATTTCATGGTAACTCTTATCCATACCATTCATGTTGTAGTGTACCCTAAAGTGGGCAAACTTGGTGGGAAGTGAGTGAAGGATACGATCCACCACAAGAGTTTTAGGAATCTTACACCCTAGACGCTCTAGGATGTCAACATATTCGACCATTTGAAGGACATGGGGACCAACCTTTTGGCCCCTCTCAAGCTTAGCTTCAAAGAAGCGTGCCGCCGCATCGTATTGACGGACTTTAGGTGTTTGTGAAAACATAGTGATCATACGAGTGAATATCTCGTAAGCATTTAAAGAAATGCATGATGGCTTGAGCTTTGGCGATATTGACCATATCAACACATTCTTGATATCATTCAACATCCTCACATAGTCATCATAGGCGGTCCGCACCGCCGATGAAGCTCTTGCACCGGGCTCGATAGGAGGAGCATCGGTTAAGTAAGTGAGCACATTGTCGGACAACGCGGCACTTTTGATGTTGGATTCCCATTCAAGAAAGTTACTACCGTCATCTTTTAAAATACATTTGTCCATTACGGACCTTAGCCATGAATCTTTGCCTAGTGAAGTAGTCGATGGAGTTGATGAAGTTGCCATTGCGAATTAAAATGCTACAACAAAAAGGGAAATTAACATTCATTGTTTTAAAATTACTTGTAAAAACATGTTTAGCAAGTTTTAGCATTTATATAATGACCTCCCACTTAATTATATAAATGATTCCAAGACCCAAATATTAAACAAAAATGAGCATCGCTTGGGCGAAACATCCCATAATTGCGTAAATTCGGTAAGTCACGTTGACTAATTCTACCTCTAGAACTCTTGGTCGACAAATTTCCTCAAATTTATCTACTAGCCCCGGAACACAAGACCGTCTTATATCCCGTTGAGTCCAACCAATTTTGGCGTGTGATAACCGCTTACCACCCTACTTACCCAAGGTAAAAAGAGAACACCCGCTAGGCGAGCGTGGCTCTAATGAACAAGAGATTCATAGGTGTTACTAATTGGTAAGGCTAATCTCAATTTTAGTTATGTGAGAGATCTTGTCAATTTAGTCATAAATTCCTTATAAGTGAATTAATTCAGCGAATGTAAATGACATGAATTGACAACCGCGAAAAATAAAATGCATGTGAATGGCGATTTTGACATGCGCGAAAATAAAACAAGCAAACATGTAAGCATATGAATAAATCCTAGTATGGCCTCCTAGTTAATAAACAACTAGTCTATTACATTTCGGAAACCAACTCCTTGGTCCCTTGCCTCTTCATTCCTTAAGTGGCTCTTCCTTGTGGGATTTGGAACACCTTCCAAAAATAGACTCCGTTTCGTTGTAATCCGTCTTTTGGAAACGCCGTTAAAATAACTATTACAAATGAATTACATAGCTATTCCTATTATACATTAATTAATAAAATGAATAATACTATTAATTAATTACAAACCGACGATACGAGATCGTATTTAATTACAAACAAATCGATATTCCCATTCATTTCGGGTAATAACGATTAAAAATTAACTAGGCCATACTAGGTACAAAAGATAAATACTTTAAATAAATGACAATCATTCATTCAACTTAAATAAATATGCTTAAAATGCTGTAAATATGATGCCAAAATCGCCCTACCTATCATTCATTGGTATCCATCTCGGTTTTGTGGATTTAATCGATTTTTAACATGTAAAAATCAATAATTAACTCTTAAATCTCATTTAAGTCCAAACTAATAGTCCAAACTGTTTTGAACCTCAAAATTAGTCTTCACTAATTTTATGACAAATTATTAGTTTGGTTTGGTGATAATTTGCTAATTAAATCGGAAAAATCATAATATTTAAGTAAAAATCCAAAATAATTGAAAAATTACCCAAACAATTGAAACAAAAATTTTTAGTATTCTGGAACACTCCCAAGAACACCAAAAAGTCATAAAAATTGCCCAAAAATTTCGGATAAATTTTGTGAAGAAAAAGATCGATAATTATCGGTTTTTAACCACTAAAACCAATAAATCATCAAAACAAAGTGAAAACACACATGCAAAATCACTTTTGACATTTAAATAATATTTCTAAATGTACATAAATTTATCATGGGCAGAATCAAAAATTTCGAAATTATGATTAATTAATTGGACTTTTATCGACTTTTTACTCAAAAATCAATAAACATGCAAAAATTTCGAACCAACCTTCAACCTTTTGCATACAATCAGTAGAAAACATGCATGAAATGCCATAAAAAGGCCATGCACCGAATCAACATTTAACTAATTTTAGTCAATTTTTCACTAAAATGCGACATTTTGACTCGGTTTTCTACCAAAAAACATTAAAATTAGCAAAATTACTTGAAAAATCACCAAAAAATTCCACAAACCTTTTGAGATCAGTAGGTATGCATGTCCCAAAAATTTCGTGCCAAAACCTCTTCTAACACAATTTTTGAGTTTTTACTAATTATCTCATAATTCATAAAAATGCTTAAAATCAACATGCAAATTACAAGCCTATGCTCTGATACCACTTGAAAGATCATAGATCCATATTAGACTCTCTAATAAAATAAATTTATCTCATAAATTGATGTTAATGTGATCTATGTAACATGCATGCTAATATAAAAGCATAAAAACAAAGTATAAGGAAAAACAATTTCCTTACATTGATTATAAGGTAAAATGGGCACAAATTAGTTCTCCTTACTAATTTGTTCTTGAGCTAAAATAAGTGGATGATCCTCCTTGAATAACCTTCAACTAGAAAGTCTCCTCCAAGTAGCACCCAAGAACAACCCAAATAATATTAATAAGTAAGAACTAGTAACTTATTAATATGTGCCCTTGATAATAATACTAGTAATATTACTAACTATTCTTAGTAATAATAGTATACTAGAGAGGAATTATTGTAGAGAGAAGGAAGAGCTTTTATTCACATGCAAAACATAATGAATTATATGTAAGAAGGTAGTGTGAAGAAGTGAATAAATAGATGGAGTGAAGGAAGGGAAGTGGCGGGTGGAGGAGTACTTGAGTGGACAATTTTGTCTTATAATTTTTTTATCTTACATCACATGCAAAATGTAGTATAAGACTTATATTATGGTAGTATACAAAATAAGGTAAATTGATTATGTAAGTAATCATCCATCACACTTATTTTACACGGTCCACATGACCATATACGGGTCCATGTTGGTTTTTATATTTGTCGCACAAATCCGTGTAATTTTCATTTTAAACATCGTATCATGTTTAAATGCTTCCATAATAAATTCGTCCAATTCACTCCGTAAATATACGTGTACCACTACACATATTATTTACGTACTAATATTAATCACATTAATCAATTAGTACAATTTTAGTAAATTAACAGATAATTAACTAAAACCCGTTTCCCAAAACTTATTATTTAATTATCGCATAATTAAATAATAACTGCCGCTCCTCGAGTTCGCAACTCGAAATCTCTCTAACAATAATCGACTAACCTCTTAATCTATAAATCAAGGGACTAAATGAATTGTATCTCATACAATTAATTAGTTATCAATTTGGGTTCGTTCCTTTAGGTGTGACCGAAAGGGGTCAGTTGATCACCGCCGTCTCACGACAATAACGTCAAACTCTAGTCAGCCAACCGTTATCGATTTACGTTAATCAACGTACGAGGATCAAATAATTAAATATCGATGATATTCTATTAATGAGATTTATTATGTTAACGCACTATTGTGGAGGACACTAACTCCAACAAGATCGGCACAGACGAGTTGGGAGAGTCGAAGATGAGCTTTCGGTTGCTTGAAAGCCGTGCTCTGTTCCTCCCCAGTGAAGTCTTTATTCCCTTTCAACACTTTGAAGAATGGGGTGCTCTTGTCGGCTGACCGAGAGATGAAACGAGCGAGAGCCGCCATTCTCCGGTCAAGATCATAACCTCTTTTCGATTCCTTGGTTCCAGCAGTCTAGGATTGCTTGGATTTTGTCCGGATTTGCATCGATGCCTCGGCACCGACAAGTACGCCGAGGAATTTACCCGCCCGGATACCAAGTTGCATTTCATTGGGTTGAGCTTCATCTTGTATTTCCTTAGTGAACAAAATGTTTCGTGTAAATCGGCCAGTGCTCATTTGTCGGACTTGCTTTTCACAATAGCATCGTCGACGTAGGCCTCAATGTTTCGTCCTTTTTTATTTTGGAACACTTTGTCCACCAGCCTTGTATACGTTGCGCAAGGCGTTTTTCAAACCAAATGGCATCATTTTGTACATGTATGTGCCGTTAGCGGTGATGAATGCGCATTTAGGCATGTCTTCCTCAACCATGAATACCTGGTGATACCCCGAGAAGGCGTCTAGCGAGGCTCAAGCATGGTGTAGCTGCCGTGGCGTCGATTAAGCTATCTATCCGAGGCAAAGGGTAACAATCTTTGGGGCATGCTTTATTAAGGTTGGTAAAGTCTACACACATTCTCCATGCCCCGATGATTTCCTCACCATCACAACATTGGCTAACCACTCAGGATAAGTGCAAGGCGTAATAAAGCCCGCCGTAAGTAGTTTGTCTACCTCGGCCTTGATGGCCTCATCTTTCTCGACTGAGGAGTTCCTCATCCTCTGCTTGACAGGGCGAGCGGTGGGGAGTACGTTTAGTTTGTGAATAATTACTTCCCAGCTCACGCCGGCATCTCGCGCTAGAATAGGCGAAGACGTCCTTATTTTTCCTTAGCGAGTCCAGGAGTTCGGCCCTGAATTTTGGTTCCAGTTGACACCGACGGTTACGGTGCGGCTCGGATCAATCTCCACCTCCTCTGTCTCTGCTCCTTCAACCATGCGATGGTTCGGTCGTTCTCGGACACGGGAGTGTCTTTGATCCGGAAGGATTTTAATTTTGAAGTGCCGGCTCTCACCCTCTCTAGATACCTTGTCGTCCTATAGTCCCTGGCCTTGTATTCTCCTTTGATCTGGTTGGTCAATAAGAGCGAATCTGTTTTTACCACGACATGCTCCGCCCCGGCGGTTCTGGCTAGCTCGACTCCTGTTATCACTGCCTCGTACTTGGATCCGTTGTTTGAGGTCGAGGAGGTAAGCTTCAAGGTGTGCTCAAACACGTCTCCGTCCGGGCTAAAAATAATGATGCTGGCTTTCGAGCTATCCGTCATGGAAGGGCCATTAGTGTGTATCTCCCATACGCCGGGATCCTTCTCGTTCTTCGAGACGATTTTATGCGCTTCCCCCCGGTCCGAGACGTATATCAATGTCAGGGCCCGGATGGATATCACAGCGTCGATTTCGCTCAAAGTGACTCGACCTATGAGAACGTTGTAGGCAGACGTGCCGTCGATGACTACGAACTCAGACATAACATTCTTGGCCGCACCTCCTCGCCGAACCTCACCGGCAATCGGATCGACCCTGGGGGTACCAGACCGGCCCCGAAAAGTCGTACAACGGGTTGGTGCGGGGGCTCAAATCCTCCATCCTCGCACCGAGGCCGAGAAAGCATTCTTTGTACATAACGTTCGTGTAGGCGCTGTGTCAATCGGGCACCTCTTCACCAAGTGGTTGGCTATGTCGGGCGGATTTGTAAGTGGGTCGCTATGAAGAGCGATGACTCCTCGTAGTCCTCCTGTCCGATGGTCATATCGGGGATGTTGGGAGCGGGGGTGGCTATGTTGGGCACAAAGTTGATGGCTTGATATGGTTCATTCAGGTGCCGTTTGTGCCCATGAGCGGACCCATCGTTCCCGTTGCCCCTGATGACAACATGGATTACTCCTATCCGTTCAAAGACGGACTTGCTATTTGATGCCGACATCCGGTTTTGGCCTCGCAACATATTTGCCGAGGCTCCCCTTCCGGATCAGTTCTTCAATGGCATCCTTCAGATGTCGGCAATCGTTGGTTAAGTGTCCGGTGTAGCCGTGGTACTCACAGTACTGGCTCGTGTCACCGTCACTCCTCGGCCTAGGGGGTCTTTCCCACTTCTGGCCCTCGTCCTTGCTCAAAGTGAAGACCTCGGCGGCCGATACGACTAGGGGGTGTGATCATCGTACCGTTTTTTGTAGTACGTTCCCGAGCTCCCCCCGGCATCCGCCGAGCTTTGTTTCCTGGCGGATCTGTCCGACCGTGACCTATTATTCTCACGGCGTCTTTCATCGGATCGTGACCCGTTGTTGTCACGGCGTCTTTCATCCGGGTTGTCCTCCCGGCGGCTCTTCTTTTCTGAGTGCTCGACCTCGCTGGTGCCTACCCAGGTCTTGTGATAGTCCTCTACCTTGATGGCTTGGTCAGCCATCTTCCTGGCGGCGTCCAAGCCCAGGCCTCCGCACTTGATGAGCTCATTTTTTAATTCTCCCCCTGGGAGGCCTTTCATCAGCGCGAAAGCCGCCAATTCGGGATTAATTTCACGAATCTGCTGAACCTTTCCGTCGAACCTCTTCACATAGCTTCGTAGAGACTCGCCCCCCTCCTGTTTGATAGTTAGGAGGTCCGACGTCTCCACGGCCCTCCTCTTATTGCAAGAGTACTGGGCTAGAAAGGCGTCCCTTAGGTCGGCGTAATAGTATACCGAGCCGTCGGGAAGCCCCTTGTACCAACTTTGAGCCATCCCATGCAGAGTTGTTGGGAAAACTCGGCACCAGACCTCATCGGGCTGCTCCCATACCGACATGTAAGACTCGAAAGCCTCAGCGTGGTCGGCTGGATCACTATCTCCTTTGTATGATAGAGGTGGTAGCTTGAGCTTGGTTGGCACCTGGACTTCTAGGACGTAGGCGCTGAGGGGCTGTCTGACCACGTGTCGAACGGCGCGCGGCGATCGGCTCCTCGCATTCCTAATCCGGCTCCTCCCCTCGTGGCGGGAAGGACTCCTTCTTCGACTCGGACTTCTCCTCCAACTCTGCTGAGTCGGGCTCCTCTGGCTCCTTTGGGGTAAGCCTCGTTCGTGCTGCGGGGAAGCTGTCCTCCCATGAGTGCGGGAAGGACTTAGGTCTACCCCGCCCACTTTGGGCTCCCCCGGCGACTTGGCTGGGTCAGCTTCTCCTAGTGCTCCGTTCAAATTTCTCGGAGTCACGTTTTGGGCCCCGGTCTCCTGGACGGTTTCCGTCGCTCTTGTCGGCGTGACGGTGTGTGTAGGCGTATTACTAATTAGGTCCAGGAGCATTTTCGTTTTGCTACGTCAACCACATGTCCCATGATGGTGACCTGGTTGGGCGCGGCGTGTCGGGTATTGTTGGCATCCCGAACTCGGTTGGATTACTCACGGTGGAGGGCGCACGACTCGCAATTGTTGAAAGTATCATCTTGGTAAAATGCGGTTTCGTCGGTTACGACTGCGTCTTGTTGTTTCGACATCTTCTTAGCTTTTTGGGTGGGTTTTTGTTGTTTTTTTTTTTTGTGTTTGGGAATGAATGTGACTAGCTTCTAGTAGCGTTTCCCCACAGACGGCGCCAATTGTTCCGGGTGTAATTCCAGAGCAAGTATCGTTACCACCCGTGGCTTGTAGAATAATGTCTCGAGTTGAACCCTTCTTGTCTTTATCGTTCCTCTCGGCCTCTCCTGCAACAATGAACGAACTGAGGGCTTGGCTTTGTGCCAAGCGTACTCACTCCGACGCTCAAGTCAGTAAACTTAAAGGATTGAGTTGTGTTACTTGGCTAGGTATGTATTGTAGAGAGATAAGGAAGATATTACCAGATGAATAGTGTATTTAGGTTAAGTTGTGGATCCTTTCCTCAATGAAGGTTGAGTAGTATTTATAGGCTTTCACCTTTTGTCACGTAGTGGCCAAGTGGCCAAGTGGCTAGCAGGTGGAAAGACTGATCTACCCCTCGGCCGAGGGACCTATGGCAGGCCGGTGGGCCATGTTGACTCACCGCCGAGGGGTCTTGGATATGAGTACGCGGGTATGTGTCCCGGCTGGCAGGTTGTCACGCCGAGACCCAAAGCTAACAGCCGATGGGCTGCATCGGCTAGGCTGCCTAAGTCGTTGACTTGCTGTGGATATCTTTGACCTTGCTCAATATGTTGACTTGGTCAGCGGTGCAGAATATGCCCCATCAGATGTATTGACTGACATGTTAAAAATTCGGTACGCGGAATTGAACAAAAAATATGGAGGATGTACAGATCAAGATCTTCAAATCAGCAGTGATCACGAGGAAGAAGGTGAAGAAATTATTGATATTACAAACTTGAATAGTGTTGATGATGAAAAAAAACATGATGAGGATTATGATATGTATTCAAATTTGAATGACATAGTAGACAATATTGTTTTAGGAGGAGGAAGGGCTAGTGAGGATATGAATCGTGTTACAACTCCTAGAGCCAAAGACGAAAAAAGATAATGAAACCATTAATGAAGAGACAAATGTGTTGACTCAGTTGAATGAAAACATTAATTTGGAGACAAATGAAGGTTTGGGAGTTATGAAGACTGTCCAAGAGGGACACAATGAGGTGGGTAATAATGGTTCAACAAATCAGGAGGACATTGATAGAGAGGCTGGAAAAAATAACGAGGATGTTGAAGATGAGGTTATCAATAAGGAGGTTGATATTGCTACAGGGGAAAAAGCAGAGAAGGAGAAGGACAATCAGGTTACAAATGTGGTTACTCAATTGGAGGAGGTTCTTCCAAATGTTGATTTTGGAGTAACACAGCCCGTTGAAGACAAAACAAATGAAGACGTTAATCATGATACAACATATCAGCATTGTGTTGAAAAAGAGGCCGAGAAAGAGAAGGCCAATGAGGTTCCCGAAGTGGCGACTCAATTGGACGAGGTCGTTAATCGTTCCATTCGGGGAAGGGGTTGAAAAAGATGTTGTGGTTGATAAGGAGCCCTGTTGAAACAGAACTTGTGGTTGATAAAATGAATGACGATAGTAATGTGGTGATTAAATTAAAAGAAATTGTAACAAATGCTGGTTTAGATACAGAGGAAGGAAATATCGTGAATATTTGTTGCACTCGACAGAGTACCTGCCTTACCGATATGGTACCTCACAATTTGGGGTGTACTTTTCAATGTGGTTTTGCGATCAAAGATGATATGCTTGTATCGAATCAATGTTCAAGAGCAGCAATTTATTTGAACCTGTCTTGAAGAATCGAAAGGACGTCATGGATTATTGCTTCCTTACAGACCATACATTCAGCAAGTTGTAAGTCACTCTTTAAAAAAAAATTTAAATGTACGACATGACTTAATTTGCACCATATTAGTACTTTTAAAAAATAACTAATATGCTAATATTTTTGCAACATGGAATAGAGAAATTGTCTGCAACTTTGGAACTTACCATTGTATACAAAGGGAAGATATTGAGTCTTTGTTTCCTAACACGAAGATAGAAGCAGTGGTAATTGAAGCATGGCCAATATTGCTCAATGAGTTCCAAATTGCTCAAAAGGGAAACGACAAATTGACAAGAATTTTCTATGGCATTGCCCACTCGGTATGGAAATACACACACATTTATCATCTTTTAAATTAGGTATTGTAGAATGTGTTTTATGGAGACTAATAAGATGCCCTTATGAAGAACAGGGTGATATAGAAAAAATCTTAAAATTCGATGAAGATAATATTGATGAATTGGCATAACTTAAGCAAATAGTATATGACACATGGGACACGTGGTCAGGTCTTTTTAAGGAGCCACTGAATTTGAATTCAGATATGGTAAGACATTTTTACTTTTATCAGTGATATTGTTATGTATAATGTATGATATTGTTATTAGTTACTGTTGATATTGTTCTTAAAAACAATTCTTAAATTCAACTGTGATATTGTGCATAATATTGTGTGATATTGTTACTTCTTAATTGTGATATTGTCTCCCAAAAATGAAAATGAATCACTTTTTTTGTTCTAATATTTAACAGTGTGATATTATTATGTACAATGGTTGACATTGTTTTATAGCTTCTAAAAAATAACAACAGTGGTATATGGATTTAAAAGTATTTTATCTTTGATATTGTTTTGGTACGAGACTCGATATTATTGAGTACACTTTGGTTGATATTATTTTACAACATACCAAAAAAACTTGAGAGGGACAAAAAATATTATTAAGAATGATATTGTCTAGTATGTACTGTGATATTTTTATTCATATTTTTGTAATATTGTTTCCTAATATTATTGTTTCATCTAAAGGTTTTCATACCTTTGGTCTATGAAGAGCACTACGTCTGTATCTGTGTTGACTTGAAGAGGCAGAAAATGTTCTATTTGGACAACAGAGAGTATGATGAATTCCAAGACGAGGAGCACTTACACGTGGCTCATATGGCTGTAAGTACAAATATTGAAAACAAAGAACTAATGGGATAATGGTTTTGTTCGATAAGCTTGAAATTGAAAAGTTGTTTACATTAATCATATACAGGGGACTCTTTATGGTGAATACCTCAACACGAAAGGTACTGAAAGTGGGCTAAAGGTGAAGGACTACGAAATGAATAATGTGAAGTTTCATTGGCAATCGAAAGAGTTGAACCTGGACTGTGGCCTATTCATGATGTTTCACATGATGTTCTTTGTTGGTGAGCCTTTTGATTGTGAACTAAGCGATGCAAAGATGAGGCAGTTATACAGGGGAGAGATTGCAGCAACGCTCGTATTGAGTGATTTGAATAAAGATAGGAGTAAAGTCTGGAAGAGAGTTACCACCTTTAATGCCACAAAATGTATATTGTTGCCTAAATTGCTGGCAAAAAGGCAAAGAGGAAAAAAACAAAGCAAGAGAGAAAAAGGTGGGAAAAACAAAGTTCAGACACCGCTGTCAAAAATAAAAGGTTATATTTTAAAACACTGACTTGTACATTATAAAGTCCTAATTTTTTTTTATTATTATAAATACAAAATATATATTAAATACTGTAATATAAAATGTTTCTAGCTACTGTAGAAGATGGTTCTACCAGTGTCGTTGGCAGCAGTAAAAGGGGGAAATCAGATGGCCTAGGATGCACGTTGAACTGTGGTGTGGCTGATCCTAAATTGGAGTTCGTCTCAAGATTTATGAAGGCAAACAAGTCGCTGTGTGCAAACATGTTGACTACGAGGAAAGAAGTAATTGACTACTGCCTATTGGACGACCACATTCTCCCATTAGAGTATGGTTCTTTAAAACATATATCTTTGTGCAACTTTTTTTATTAATGGTCTGATAATATTTGCAATGATATCTAAGTTTAGCAAAAGAATTACAAAAGGTGATATTGTTGCTAGTGTCATGTGATATTGTACGTTAATGGGTTTGATATTGTTTTAGAGTAGAAACTGGTATAAAAGCCTGATATTGTATATAATCAAGTGTCACACAAAGAAAGATATTGTTCTGATTGTTGTTCACTTAATTTTGATATTGTTGTGGTACATAGTGTGATATTGTTAAATACACAGGTTGATATTGTTAAATTGATTCTGAAAAATAAGTAGGGCTTTTAAATTTATAAATGTTCCCAGTGATATGTGATATTTTTTTTAAATGATTGTGATATTGTTTCAAATTAGATAACTTTTAAATAAGTGATATTTTTTAGTATTGGGATGATTTTGTCTACGATCAAGTATGATGTTCTGATAGTGGTTCAGAAAGGTACTGATATTATTTAGCATGGACTGTAATATTTTTTAGCATGGACTGTGATATTGTTTATCAGGATCACCTTTTAAATATGTGATATTGTTTAATTTTGATATTGGTTATCACTGTCACAATTAATGTGACAATTTTTGAACATTGGTGTTAATGTTTTGAGCAGTGAGGTTGTTGCCAAGTTCAGTGATGATCAATACCTTGCAAGACAGGATATATTGTTGTTGCTTCCAAGTGTACATGTCAACAACAATGTGATTGAATGTTGGTCACTAATTCTGAATCACATTGAGCACACAGAACCCTGTGAAACAAGTTTATTGTTTTTTGGAATTCGACACATGGTAAGCTGACATTCTGTTTTGATTTATACATATTCACGCTTTGATTAAAAATATCACTTATTTAAAATGTGATGTTGTTGCGGTACATAGTGTGATATTATTGCATACACAAATTGATATTGTTTAATTGATTCTGAAATTAGAGGTATTTAAAATTTATAAATGTTGCCACTGACAAGTGATATTGTTTTTAAATGATTGTGATATTGTTTCAAAGTAGACACCTTTAAAATAAGTGATATTTTTTAGTACTGGGATGATACTCTCTACAATCAAGTATAATGTTCTGATATTGGTTCACAAGGGTACTGATATTATTTACTATGGACTGTGATATTTTTTGGCATGGACTGTGATATTGTTTATCAGGGTCACATTTCAGGAACTGTGATATAGAACACATAAAAGTGATATTGTTTACACATATTCACGTTTTGATTAAAATGTAGTAACTCTTAAATGTAAAGGATTTGTTAACTTATATATACGCGAAAGTGGTAATTAGGCCCCTTAACTCTGTTCAATTGTGAAATTAGGCCCCATAAGTTTTATTTGGAACAATCAAACCCCTTAAGTTTCACCAAAAGTGAAATTCAACCCCATTTTCATAATTTCCACCAAATTCTTATATTAATATCACTTTTAATACAATTTATCAAATATAAAATATTTTTTATATAATTTTAGAACTTTTATATTTATATTAAATATTGAGAATTATTTTATTTTGAATTTTATAATATATAGACAATTTATTATATATGTATGAATGTTATATAAATTATAAACAATTTACTAAATATGTATCTAAAAGTGTTCTTCAAGATTAATAAATTATGTAAAAATTCGTAAAGTGGCAATTAGTAATTTTTAGTTATTTAATAAATTGTTTAATACTAATATAAATTATTTTTAATTAAAATTCTTTTGTAAATTTAAAAAATGGGGTTGAATTTCACTTTTAATGAAACTTAAGGGGCTTGATTGCTCCAAATAAAAGTTATGGGGCCTAATTTCACAATTGATCAGAGTTACGGGGCCTAATTATCACTTTCGCGCTTATCTATATACATATATATATACACTACAGGAATCAATAGTAGAAGTTACTGAAGGCAAAGAAGCGAACAGGGAAAAGATATTCGAAGAATGGGACAAATTCATAAGAAGTAACACAGTTCCATGTAACATGGAAGCAGATTTGGTTTTTATTCCGATGGTGTTGCAAGAACACTATTTCTGTGTTTGTGTAAATTTCAAAACAGAGACGATTGAAGTGTTAGACAATACAGAGTACGACAACTGGGAGCAGACTGAAATATACAAGGCTGCAGATTCGGTGGTATGATTTAATGATATTCTTCCTAGTGACATGTCATATGATTGTCTAATATTTTGGCTAGGATAGATTGAGTGTATACAGTAAATGCATATGATTGTTTGACAAAATAATGACTAATAGTGTGACTAATTATTGTAGGCTTATCACATGAGTGATTTTCTAGCAGGGAAAAATGTTGATAGAGCGCATGAAATAATAGAATTTGATGTTGTCAACACGAGTTTCAATTGGCAAAAGAAGGAAGCAAACAATACTGAATCGGGAAACTTCTTAATGATGCACATGATTCGGTATGAGGGGCAGTTGTTTGAAGCTGAGTTGCAGTCGAAAGTGCATAGGCGCTACTACTGGTTAGAAATAGCAGCGGCATTACTTTTAGCTGACATAAATGACATGAGGACAGCGCTGATTGGAAAAGTTGAAGAATTTACAGCGGGAAAGGGAGAGCTTTTAAATAGATTGAAGGAAAAGAGGAAGAATAACGAAGATGCAAAAGACAAGGGCAATAAGATAAAAGCCAAGGATAATGTTGTTGAGAAGGACAAAAGCGTGGAACAGAAATAACAAAGCGGAAGGTCCGCCTAAAGAGAAGCCCAATGTTCAAACAAAAGCCAAGGAGGATGCTACTAGAATGCCAACAATTAACACAGAAATACCCATTCTTCGCAAATCTCTAATCAGAAGGTAAAAACCAAAAACCCGACTTTTACATTTCTGATATAGAATCATAGCATTACGTTTCTGCTTTTATTTGCAACAGACGCGAAGGTAAAAATTTCACATAGAACCATAACATGCCATTTCTGTTTTTACAGGCTAACTGAATCCAAACAAGATGGTGAAGATGATGCAGAAACACCCACAATCCAGTACAAACGACTGAAGACGACTGCAAATCCTAATAATAGAGGTAGAGGAAGAGGACAAAAGTAGGACTAGGAATGTAATGCTGGTAGAACAGACATGTGATATTGTTTCAGGAGTTGTGTGATATTGTTTTAGGTACAATGGTAGGAAATATAACTTTTTTTTTATCAACTCTTAGTAAACTGTGATATTGTTTCAGGAGTTGGGTGATACTTTGCTTAAGCTGTTGTGATATTAATTCTCAGTAATAATAACAGTAGACAAAGTTGTTAAAATCTTTTTTCTTTGATATTGTTTTGGTACCCAGTGTGATATTGTTCCGTAAACATGATGATATTGTTGTATTTATTCTCTAAAATAAATCAACGGATAGGGATTTAAAATTCCCTTTTAAGTTGGATAACTTTTTTTGTACACATTGTGATATTATTAAGTACAATGGTTGATATTATTAAGGACAGACATGTGATATTGTTTCAGGAGTTGTGTGATATTGTTTTAGGGACACTGGTAGGAATATAACTCTTAGTAAACTGTGATATTGTTTCAGGAGTTGTTTGATACTTTGCTTAAGTTGTTGTGATATTAGTTCTCAGAAATAATAACAGCAGACTAGGTTGTTTGAATCTTTTTTCTTTGATATTGTTTTGGTACCTAGTGTGATATTGTTCCGTAAACATGTTGATATTGTTGTATTTATTCTCTAAAATAAAATCAGGGGGTAGGGATTGAAAATTCCTTTTTAGTTCGATAAGTTGTGATATTATTCAGCAGACAAAATTGTGATATTATTGCACTCAGTGGTTGATATTGTCTAGTATGTACTGTGATATTTTAATCATATTTTTGTAATATTGTTTCCTAAAAACATCCAATTGTAGTGGTAATATTTACGAATACTGGTGATATTGTTTCACTTGAAATGTGATATTCCTTAGTAGTATTTTACAATATAATACAATATAATAATGGCAACAAAACAACATTAGTAATTATGCGGTTTTTATAACATTGATACTCAAAATGGAGAGAATAAAAAATTGATGCCATTTGGAATGACGTACAAGGGAAAAAAATGGAGAGAATACAAAAATGATGCCATTTGGAATGACATACAACAAAGAAATTGAATAGTATAAGCAATAAAAAGTCGATTGTGAAAAGTTGATGATGTAAAATAGACTTCCTCAGCATGCAGAAGCCCTTAATCACTATCAACAAGTGAAGAAATCTGCAAAACAAACACACAAAAACAGTGACATAACGTCAGTAATAAGTTTGACAAAATATAACTTCTTTTTGATCAACTTCTGGAAAACTGTGATATTGTTTCAAGGGTTGTATGATATTATGTTTTAGTTGTTGTGATATTAATCCTCAGGAACAACAACAGTGGCTAGGGATATAAAAATCCTTTTGTTGTTTGATATTGTTGGGGTACATAGTGTGATATTTTTGAATACGCCTGTTGATATTGTTTGGTTGATTCTGAAAAAAGATAGGAATTTAAAATTGATAAATGTTGCCAGTGACAAGAGATATTGTTTTTAAATGATTGTGATATTGTTTCAAAGTAGACACCTTTTAAATAAGTGATATTTTTTAATATTGGGATGATATTGTCTACAATCAAGTGTATATTCTGATAGTGGTTAACAAGGTACTGATATTATTTACCATGGAATGTGATATTTTTTAGCATGGACTGTGATATTGTTTATCAGGGTCACACTTCAGCAACTGTGGTATAGCACACGTAAAAGTGAAATAATAAAAGTTGTAAGACAAATTACTTACATTGGATTCATGATCAAACGAGTGTTGTGATGTATCAACAGCTGGATTAGGGCAATTCCGCTTATCATGATGTGCCATTTGTTTACAATTATTGCAAAATCTTTTCGGCTTTTGTGCCTTTGCAACAGACTGATCTTTCTTGGACATCAACCTCTTGCCAGTACCCTTGTTTTTTGATTGAACAGGAGGTAGTATACGGACCTCAGATGAAGACTTAACCCCAAGGAGCATCTCCAACTCTTGGTGTTTAGTCAATTTTTTTCAAAGACCAGACTTGAAATTTTGTCTAAATGTCTTGATAATGAAGTCAGTTCATTTATGTGATTTTCAGGCAGAGATTTGAGCAGTGTCAATGTTGAGTAGAATTCGGACTGCAGTCGAAATCGAAGCTTAGTGACATCCGACGAAGTAAAATCATCCAACAATTGACCGTGAACATCATACAAGGGCATTTTTTTAGTGTTCTTTGTCCACCTACTGAGAAGATACTTATCAGGTATCTTTTTGATCCCTTTACGATAAAATCCGGATGATGTGTTTACATATGTATCCCTTCCTCTCAAACGACTGCATGCATGAACATGTTGCATCAAACGTTGAAGGATTAAATGCGACAGTGTAAGTCTTATTGAAGATAGAATCTTCAACTTCTAGGAACCTTATACTGCCCTCCCTTGAAGAATCACCAGCACTACATGAGTTTAGAGAATCAACGCATTCTTTGTTGGAATTCATAAAAGAGAGCGTGCGTATAAACAATCGATGCATGAACCTCAAGGCTAAGAAGGGTTTTGGTTTGAGGTAGAGAGTGATCACTATCTCTGTCAAGAGATTTTTGGGTGTACCGTTGCTGATCCATAGCACTTTGAAAGCGCATCCAAAACTCAACAAGTGTGCCATGAGGATTCTCAAACCGCTTAAAGAAGCTGTTTTCGCTCTCATAGCGTTGCGTTGTTCTTAAAAGACAACCAAGAGGAATATCACGATAATACGCCGGAATCCAACGTTGCCGCTTGGAAAACAGATATTGCAACCATGCATTATCTTTCAATTGAAACTCACTGATCAACGAACACCACCTCTCTTGAAGTCGCGGGCTCTAAGTCTTAATCCCAAACAATGAATTCGAGACGAGTGACGAAGTCGATCTCTTTGGTCACTTTGTCGTGCCTATCTTTTCAGGTAATTTCTTCATAATATGCCTCATGCAATAGCGGTGGGCAACAGTCGTAAAAGTAGCAGGGACTGCAATTTTCATAGCAGGACATTGATCGGTAAAAAAGCAATGGGGTTCCTTCCCACCCATACAATCTAAGAATTTTGTGAAAATCCATTTAAAATTCTGGTCATTCTCCCTAGACATAAGCGAAGCGCCAAAAGTGACGGACTTCTTGTGATGATCAACACCAATAAAGGGAGCAAAGATCATGTCGTACTTATTAGTTGAATAGGTTGGGTCAAAAGTCACCGCCTCACCGTATAGAGCGTAATTACGACGTGCTGCTGCATCAGCCCAAAATACACGAAACAAACACTTATTCTGATCAATATCATAGGCATAATAAAAACCTTCCTGGGTTTCATGAAGGGTTTCCAACTGGTCTACAAACATTTGAGCATCCTTAAGACCTATAAAACACTTGATTTCCCTTCCAAAATTCTTAAAGTCAGTCAAAGAAGCTCCAATATTTTCATAGTCGTCAACATATTCCTTGACGGACCTGAAAGTAGAGGTTGGGCCAATATTGACCTTGCAATTATCAACGATGGTTTGTTTATGTTGCAAAGCAAGGTTTCTACATTTTTTCTGAAATTCTCTATACTTGAGTGGAGAAAGACGGTGGTTATGGGCAGCATGAAACTGATCAACAACAAAGGGTGGCACTTGAACTTGGTCAATTTCTTTAATAACAAATTTAAAGAAAATCCTAGCTTTACAACCAATCCTAGTAACCTTAGTCTTCTTCGGATTATAGGCATTGACCATTGGCTCCTCCTCCTCACCAGTAATGGGTAATATTGTCGGCTTAGAATCCCTAAATCCTTCCCGGTGACACACAATCAATTTTGTCCTAATATCTCCACTACTACGAAACCTTTTCGTTGAAGATTTCCTTGGTTCAAAACCACATGCTATTGCATAAATCTCATAAAACTGTATACCCTCGTCTAACGTAGCAAAAGTTTGTCCTATTGTAGGTGTAAATTCAGTTGCAATATTTCTGACCCACTCTTCAGAACCTCCAGGAGTCACCATCAAAGAAAGACGATTCCCAGCATGCACCTCATCAACGTCTATGCATTGTGGAGTAGGAACAGTACCACGGGGGACAACAAAAGTATTTTCTACAGCAAGAGAAGTTGAATAAACAAATTATAACAAATATAACTAGATTATAACAAAACTATGATATTGTGAAGGAATGCATGTGATATTGTGCAACATAAAATGTGATACTGATGAATATAAAATAAATACACAACCGTATTGCAGCCTATGATACTGTGAAGGAATACATGTGATATTCTGGAGCATAACGTGTGATACAAATATAACAAATATAACTATATTATAACAAAACTATGATATTGTGAAGGAATGCATGTGATATTGTGTAACATAAAATGTGATCTCGATGAATATAAAATAAATACGCAACCGTATTGCGCCTATGATCTTGTGAAAGAATACATGTGATATTCTGGAGCATAACAGTGATACAAATATAACAAATATAACTAGATTATAACAAAACTATGATATTGTGAAGGAATGCATGTGCTATTGTGTAACATAAAATGTGATACTAATGAATATAAAATAAATACGCAACCGTATTGCAGCCTATGATACTTTGAAGGAATACATGTGATATTCTGGAGCATAACATGTGATACAAATGCCTAAACCGATTACAAGTCATGTATCTTTGCGATCTATGATCTTGTAAAGGACTCAATGTGATATTCTGAAGCATAACATGTGATACTAATGCACAGAGAGTAATTACCAGTCATGTACTGCAGCCTATGATACTGTAAAGGACTCAATGTGATATTCTGAAGCATAACATGTGATACTAATGCACAAAAAGTAGTTGCGAGTCATGTCTGCGACCTATGATCTTGTAAAGGACTCAATGTGATATTGTAAAAGGGAAACTGATTCTAATGAGCAGTTATCAGGCAAACAAAAACTATAAAATGTGATACTATTCAGAATTAATTATGATACTCTACTGAATAAAAAGTGATACAAAGGAAACTGTTAAATAACGATCAAAACTTGAAGTAAACACAAGCAGTGAATGCAAAATAAACTTGATGATAAACAAAACAGACAATTAGTACATCATTTTTATACGTCAATTAGAAGATGAAGAAAACAGAGAATATATTTTAACACATCAAATAGCAAAAACTACATGTTGAAGAAAGTATATAATCAGTACATGATTTTAATACATAAAATAGCACGAATTGATGAATCCGTGATTGATGTTGATGAATTATAACATCAATTATAACAAAAAACCAGTAATTACACAACGAATTCAGTCGAAGATACAATAACAATAAAACATCATGCAATAAAACAGGAAAACAGAATGAAAAAATTAAAACATAAAATAAAAGAAGCAAAAAACGATGAAATACCTGACATTGAATATGTTAAAATTGAGGAAAAAAGAGATGAAGACGACGGATGATGAAAAAGTCAATGAGAATGAGCAACTGAGACGAATGATGAAGAAAATCGCTGGAAATCGATCACGGATGATGATGAACAGAGGTGAAGACGACAACGAGAGCGAAGAAGAAGACAACGCGCGAAAAATTGACGGCGTAAGAATGAAAAGTGTGATTGCGGAAGAGAGAGAGAAGAAAGAGAAAGTAAATGAATTCAAATGGTGAGGTTTGAGCTAATAATAGGGTTTATATAACAAGTTTAGGAAATGACGAAAATAACCTTACTAATAGCTTGATATAAAGCAGTATTGTTATGACTCATGTGTGATATTGTAGATGGACTCATGGACTCAAATAATTAGGTAGCACTCATGTGATCCTAATTATATATATATATATATATATATATATATATATATATATATATATATATATAGAGAGAGAGAGAGTAAATTATCAATTACACCCACGTCAAATGCACATTTTTACATTAACTCCCACGTCAATTTTTTTTTTTAAATTACACCCAAATTAATAGCTCAGGTTATAAATTGCACCCAACCCCATTTTCCGGCGAAAAAAATTATGAAATGACAATTTTGCCCCCGAGTCTATTAGTCTGATTTTTGTGACTTTTGAGTTACTTCCCTTATTTCATCTTCTCACCTAATTTTCCCTCAATTTTCCCCAAATATTTGCAATTGAAGAAGATGAAGAACCAATTTCTCTTGTTCCTTCTGTCAATCTCACCTAATTGAAGAAGTCTCTTTTTCTTCAATTCCATGCCCTTTAATGATTACACTCTAATGATTATACTCACCTAATTTCTCAATTACACCCACCTAATTTCTCTTGTTCCTTCTGTCAATCTCACCTAATTGAAGAAGTCTCTTTTTCTTCAATTCCATGCCCTTTGGTTTGGTAGAAGGAGTTGTCCTGGAGCCAGCTTGGGAACCCGAATGGCCGGGTTAGTGCACGTGTATCGTCCTCAAACTCATACTTAAAGTACCAAGGCTGAAAATTCAAAACCGGAATGGACGACCAAGCACCATACCACTTCTTAGACAATACGCTAGCGCGACCCGCCTCTTTAGTATCAAGCATTGAGAGAATAGTATGCAGTATAAAATCCGGAAGCTCTGAAATTCTATCAACTATACCCCTTTGCTTCTTTGCTACATTTTCCCCAACCTCCATGATTTTCTCACAGGAATTTCGTCAAACAGTTGGTATGCACTATTTCAAATTTGCAAATTCCTAATAATTGAATATAGTGCGTGTCTACTTCAACCCTGGCTTTTCTTCGATCCTTTATGTCATCTGATTAACCTGAAGTATACTGATTTTTGCTGAGTTTCCCATGTGTTCAATTGATTCAAGCCCATCTGGTATTGTATACTCTTTTATGTGACCTAATCTGCCATTTTTTTTTTATCGATTATGCTGCATAACTGTAGCCCATTCTGGAATACATTGTTGTTTGAGAAGGATGAAGAGGCAATGAAGGAGGAGGAAACACTATCAACTTAATAAAGGAATGAAGGAGGGCAAAGTCGTCCAAATTTTAATATTTTACCCAGAAAATTTGAAAATTGACGGAAATTTTGGATTCCGATATTGGGTGCAATTTGTAAACCGAGCTATTAACTTGGGTGTAATTTAATAAAAAAATTTGACGTGGGAGTAAATGTAAAAATGTGTATTTGACGTGGGTGTAATTGATAATTTAATCATATATATATATATATATATATATATATATATATATATATATATATATATATATATATATATATATATATAGAGTAAGGATCAAGTGAGTCCACCCAAAAGCATTGAGTCCCTAAGTCCTATTTGGAGCCATTAAAAAGATGGGATGAAGGGTTGAGATTGAAGAGGAAAAACAAGGGATTAGTGCAAAAAGTAGGGGATAAATGCTAATTAAACACTTCCTCTCACTACCATCACTAATCAACCCTTAATTTCACTATATAACCTTTCTTTTTCCACTCACTTCTCCCTCCTATCACACAAATATCATCCCTCCATCTCTCTAAAAACCAAAAAAATCCAAAAAACCAAAAAATTCAAAAAACCAAAAAAAAAAAACTCCCCCCTCTCATCCTCACCAGTCACCACCACCGACCACCACACCCTACTACCCCGACCTGTCAGCCACCACCACCACGAAATTCAAAAAACCCAAAAAAAATTCCAGATCTGATTACCACCCTCCCGACTACCACCTGACCACCACCACCATTCTCCCTCACGCACACCATCCCGACCTCCACCACGAATCTACCATGACCATCAACAGGAGCACCACCACAACCACACCCACATCGCCTTCTTCAACCGCCACTGTCATTCTCGCCTCCCACCACCGTCATTCCCACCACCGCAACCACCAAGCCACCACCCTTTCTGTTTTTTTTTTCAGATCTGCCTACACAACCACCATGTATCGCCCGACGCCACCACAACAACACAACTTTTCACTCCTCTCCTTCTCCGTCGACCAACAAATCGTTCCTCAACAACCCCCCACCACCGTCGACCTCCAACCACCACTGCCACCTGCTATTGTCGCCCTCAGTAAGCCGCCACAACCGCCCCACAACAACCCCACCACCGTAAAATGGTTGTTCTGAGGGTTGTTTTTCAGATCGTAATATTAATCGGTTTTTGAATTTTTTGTTTAAAGCTGTTTTATTTTTTTAAAAAGAATGGTGGTGGGTTTTTTATTTTTAAAAAGAATGGTGGTGGGCATGACTGTTTAATTGCACACTGTTGTTTTCTAAGTACCAAAGTCAACATTAATATTAGTGTTGTACTTCCAGATCTGAATTTAGAAGGACGGTGGCTTGTTTTTTTCAATTGGATTTCATTTTTTATTCAAATAGGTGGGTCTTGGTCTGTTGTTGTCGATGATGTTGTTGTTGTTACCTTTTTTTTTTTTTTTTTTTCATTTGTTATTGTGGTTGGTTAAATTTTACTTGCATACCTCATATTTTTTTTAGATCTATAAAGTTACCGTGTGGTGGTTTCAGATCTATTTGTATTTTTGTGTTCTATCGGTTTGTTTTATATTTTTGTTTTGTTATATTTTTTTTTTCAGATTTACACTTGTATTTCCTCACATTTACACTCGTATTTATTTAAATTCACACTTTTATTTCCTCACATTTACACTCGTATTTATTTAAATTTACACATGTCTTTCCTCACATTTACACTCGTATTTATTTAAATTTACACTTTTATTTCCTCACATTTACACTCATATTTATTTACATTTACACTCATATTTCTTTACATTTACAGTCATATTTCTTTACATTTACACTCGTATTTCTTTACATTTACACTCATATATCTGTACATTTACACTTGTATATCTGTACATTTACACTTGTATATATGTACATTTACACTCGTTAAAATTATATAGATTTGCAATCATATTTTGTGTGGATATGAGTTGGTGGTGGAGGACGACGGTTGTGGTATTTTTTTGGTAGTTGGACTAAAGTTTTACTCGTAAAGGACAAAAGTTACACTTATAAAGGACCAAAGTCACACTCAAAGGACCAAAATTACACTCTTAAACCTACAAAATTACACTTAAAATACTACATTTACACTCGGAAAACATCACATTTACACTCGTAAAACATCAAATTTACACTTGTAAAATGTTAAAATTATATAAATTCAAAATTTCCGTCACCAAAAATCAAATTTACACTCTTAAAATGTTACATTTACACTCGTAAAACCTCACATTTACACTTGTAAAATGTTAAAATTATATAAATTCAAAATTTCCGTCACAAAAAAACAAATTTACACTCTTAAAATGTTACATTTACACTCGTAAAACATCACATTTACACTTGTAAAATGTTAAAATTATATAAATTCAAAATTTCCGTCACAAAAAATCAAATTTACACTCTTAAAATGTTACATTTACACTCGTAAAACATCACATTTACACTTGTAAAATGTTAAAATTATATAAATTCAAAATTTCCGTCACAAAAAAACAAATTTACACTCTTAAAATGTTACATTTACACTAGTAAAACATCACATTTACACTTGTAAAACGTTAAAATTATATAAATTCAAAATTTCCGTCACAAAAAATCAAATTTACACTCTTAAAATGTTACATTTACACTCGTAAAACCTCACATTTACACTTGTAAAATGTTAAAATTATATAAATTCAAAATTTCCGTCACAAAAAATCAAATTTACACTCTAAAAATGTTACATTTACACTCGTAAAACTTCACATTTACACTTGTAAAGTGTTAAAATTATATAAATTCAAAATTTCCGTCACAAAAAATAAATTTTACACTCTTAAAATGTTACATTTACACTCGTAAAACATCACATTTACACTTGTAAAATGTTAAAATTATATAAATTCAAAATTTTCGTCACATTTACACTTGTAAAACTCATACAACATTACATTTACACTTCTGAAATCTAAAACTCAAAACTGATTAATTAGGGGCTAGAGAGAGAAAGAAAAATTAATTAGTGTATAGAAATTTGATTAGTGGTAATTTTTTTTTGGTAATTTTCAATCTCAACCACCCATCTCAATCCAACCATCCACATTTTTTTCCTTTTCTTTTTAATAGCCTTTAACCAAATGCATCTCAACCATTTATTGAGTTCATCCAATGGCTCTTAGAGGGACTTATGGACTCAATTTGAGAGGAGGACTCATTAGATCTTACCTATATATATATATATATATATATATATATATATATATAGAGAGAGAGAGAGAGAGAGGCCGGATCCGGTGAGGCACCTCATTATGGCGAGGCGGCCGGTCTCACCAAATTACTACCTTTGACTGATTTGCATTATACATGGATGGGCTGATTTTGTAATGTTGGACTGAAAAAACAAGGATGAAAATTAGGGGTCAACAAGAAACTTTTCATTTGGTCCAAAACACTTTCTCTCTCTAATCTAAAAAAAAGCCCAAATACCTTATTCTCTCTAATCTAAACAAAAGGCCCAAATTCTTTCCTAAACTACTGAGTTTTCACGTTGATTTCAAAGAGGCGATTTCAAAGAGGCGATATCATCAAATTTGTGAGACGATTTCATCAAAATAATCAAATTCTGACAATCAAAGAGGCGAATTCATCAAATTAATCGATTTCTTAGAAGATTTCGAGGTAATTTCCAGGTAATTTCATATTATTTGATGAAAAATTGATTTTCTTAACTTCGTTCATTAATTGATGATATAATGATCAAATTTGAACAAAATCGAACTGTTTTGTAAATTTATAAGGATCAAAACTGAAGTATTTCGTTAGTTTAGGGTTTGAATTCGATCAAAACTGAGCAAGTAAAGAATGTTTTGTTTTTGATGTGTTATAATACTCCGTAACTAATATCGTTAATTTTCAAGTTACATTTGTTGAATTTTTCTGTACAATTAGTGAATTTCTGTTGAACTTAGGTTAAGCTTTGGATTGTCCGATTAAGTGTAGTTTGATGCAGAATAGTGAATTTCTGTAGAACTTAGGTTAAACTTTGAATTGTCCGATTTAATGTAGTTTGGGGCAGTGTCATCTTGTTGCTTGTTTGAAACAGCCTGCCTTTTCTTCTTAAACCATCTCTTTTTCGATTTTGTTGATAGCTGTAGAAAGTTAAATATAAAACAAACTTGAGAAAAAAAATCATGTCCATTTGGAATGGTTCATTAGGAATCACGTCAATGATGCTGTTTACGTAACTCATACCAAGCTCTTTGTACTATCCTTTCTACGGAGTATGTAAGTTTTATATCATAAACGAAAGCAAGAACAAAAGAAATGGTACCTTGTAACCCTTGAATGATGTTTGGGTCTTAGTGGCAGCCATTTCCTCATTAGGTTTGTCAACAATGGGATCTGCAGTTGTCACACATTCCGCTCTATAGCGGTGGTCTTCTGCCGCAACAACAATCTCGACATGACCTTGTCAATGGAAAGAGAAACATTGGAGGCATGTTTTGTCAGTTCCTTGTCTACTCCACTCAGTTTCATTGGTTCAACGATGGTACTTGTGTGAGCATGTTTTACGTCTTCCTTGTCCACCGTACTTAAATTTGGCAGTTCAGTTGGAGGAACCACTTGAGGCAGAATTGGTACAGGTGGTACTGCCGTGATTGTAGCACTAGTTTCTGGTTGTATTGTGTTGGAAATAGCCCGTTTTTTCTTCCTAAACCATTTCCGCCTTGATTTTGCTGATTTCTAAGGAAGGTTAATTATAACAAGGTGGGAAATAAGTCATAGGCAGCAGCAACAAGCCAACAACCACAATATTACTCTTTATGTTGAAAACACACAAATGGTTTCAAACATAGTCGATAATCCGTATCATATGGACTAATTGTATTTGTATAAATAATGACATTACAAACATATAAGGTGTAACATATCCTGGCATTATATCATTTTTTTGTGAATCTCAGTCCTTGTGTTGTGAATCCTAGAGCTTGTTTTGTGAACTTGTAAGATAATTTTCTAGAACTTGGTCACCATAAGTGTTAGGAATCACCTATTTTGCTCTTTACCTTATTTTTGTGAATCTCAGTCCTTGTGTTGTGAATCCTAGAGCTTGTTTTGTGAACCTGTAAGATCATTTTCTAAAACTTGGTCACCATAAGTGTTAGGAATCACCTATTTTGCTATTTGCCTTATTTTGTGAATCTCAGTTTTTGTTTTGTGAATCTCAGACCTTGTTCAGTGAATCGTAAGGCTTGTTTTGTGAAACTTGCTCATCATAAGTGGTTAAAGTCGTCTATTTTGCCCTTTTCCTTATTTGGTGAATCTCAGACCTCGTTTTGTGAATCTCAGACCTTATTCTGTTAATCTCAAACCTTATTATGTGAATGTCACTTAGAGCTTAATTTGTGAACTTAGAAGCTAATATTCTTAAATTTTGTTATAAGTGATAAAAGATAACCTGTTTTGCTCTTCTCCTGATTTTGTGAATCTCGGTACTTATGTTGTGAATCCTATAGCTTGTTTTGTGAACCTGTGATCGAAGCCATTTGGTGTTCACAATTAAACATATGTGGTCGTTGGTCAATGGTCGATACAAAACACAATTTATACTTCACAAACAACTCTACAATTAGTAAAGAGGCAAGTAAAGGTCGGATCCCAAGGGACGGGTATTGAAATGAAGATTCTATTGTAACTAGTGGTGTCTAGGGGTGTCACAAATTGGGTTGATGTAGAAGGTCACTAAACTAAAATAGCAATGAAAATAAACTAGCAAAGTAAATGAAATAAGGGTGTAAACAATTGATTAAAAGCACTAGGGTGTCATGGGTTCATAGGGGAATCATGGGATATGATCATACAAACATGTTCTCAAATTATAAGCAAGCAATTATTGTTGTGATGGATTGAGTTGGGTTATATCTTACAATCCTAGGAAAGTTTGGGTCCCGGAGCCGAATCTCTTGGATTGTACAACACCTACAAGTCGACTTAATCTTCCCTACTTAACACATGCATGGTCTAACAAGACTCGAGTTGGGTTATGTCTTACAAGTCAAGTTGAAAGGATAGAAGATGATAGTAAATGCAAGGATTCATAGGCTTAGCATTTCATCAAATATAACATGTGCATGTATTAAGATCAAAACAAGCAAGCAAATAAGATATGAAAGCATATTAATTTAAGCATGAATCATTCCCCATGTTGGTTTCCCCTAATCACCCATTAAACCCTAGCTAAGAGACTACTCACTCATTATCATATTGATCATGCTAGAAAGGTTGTCAATCATACTAACATAATGAAACATGATGAATAAATGAAAGTAATTAGCAATAATTAAAAAGGGATTAAGAGATTATACCTACTAATGATTCCAATAATAAAGCAAGAATAATAGAAGAACTTGATGATTGATGGAAGGTTGTCAATCTCCCAATAAACCCAATAATCTTCTAATTACCCAAAATAAATGAAGAACTAGAGAGAGATTAAAGAACTAAAACTTGGATTAAAACTTGATTAATATTTGATTACAATATTGAAGAGAGATTTGATTGATATTAACTACTCTAATTATTGATAAGAAGAACATGCCCCTCTAATTAGACTAATGGGGTATTTATAGTAAAAATTAGGGAGGATGCATTAGGGTTAACTAAGGGCTAAACTAGTAATTACACTTTTAAGTTGAGCAAGGAGCCTCCGGGATTGTCCGAGAGAAGGGCTTCTCCATTTCGTAGCTTGAAGAACGAAACTATGTTGTGCTGTGATCCGAGCGGATGGGAGTCGGGACGGCCGGATCAGGATGGACGATCCGAGCGGATCAAGGAACAAGACGCTCGGATCTGGCGACAGGTAATCCGAGCGGATTCCCCTGGTGAGGACGCTCGGATCGCGGCGAGGACGGACGGATTCCTACAATCCGTTCGGATTGTAGTTCAGCAGACTTTCCTTCTTCTTTTTCTTCCCTTTTCTTCATGGATTCCTTGGGGATTTCCTTGGGGACTCAAGGATCCTTTTCTCAACAATGCTCTTCTACTTATGCTATGTACAAAGGCCTTCTAGTCTTGTCTCTCCTTGATGCTTGGTCATTGAATATGATCAATTTAGCCTTGTTTTGCCATGAAAATGCAAGATTCTTACTCCTTTCCTACCAAGGGATCAAAATCTCAAAGAATATGCAAAACAAAGAACTAAAGATAAGAAATGACCCAAATAGGCACTAAAAAGCATAGAAACAATGGTAATTCGGGGGCTAAATATGCGCCAATTATGGTCGCATCAAATATCCCCAAACCGAACCTTTGCTCGTCCCGAGTAAAGAGGTGACAAAGACTAGGACCAATACTAACCTAACCTAATAATAATAGCCGATATGAGACAATTAGCGGGTCTCACTCCGCCCCTTCAACTCACAACAAGACAACCATGAGGTAGGATGCCTTCTTGCAAGGCAAGGTGGGTCTTGCCAAAATGGCGACACATCCAAACATTAAGCACACAAAAACACATAATGGATGCATCTACAAAAGAATAGCCACTTTCCTCATCTAAGTGGCGGAAATTATCTACAAGGGAAGCAATTCAAGGGTACACAATCCTTCATAGATGCAATTTGTTCAAACTACTAAGCCTAGAAGGATACCAATAAATCACCTCCAAAAGGTGTCAAGCTAGGGTACCTTTGTCCTCAATCGTTAAATGCTTTTGTCAAGAGAAGACTCCCTATGGTGTTAGAAACACTGGAGGATCGCGGAATTCCCCCTCTTGCCTAGACAAGAAGAAGGGTCGTCCCCTCTCTACCATGCACAAAAATGGATACGATGGGTAAAGGGATCAATAGATATTGAGTTTCATTTTGGGAGTTTGCTTTCATTTTTGTTTTTCCCCCCAATTTCTTGTGGCATTTGACTTTTGAGAACACTTTCTTTTTGATTTTTGGCATTTCAATACTTGACAACTTTTTTGCATTTCTTTTGAATATTTTCAGTCACCCCAATTAGTAACGAGGGTGCCTTGTATTTGAAGCTTAGGAGTTCTATTTTTGCTCCTCTTTTCTTTTGATGCATTTTGCAAACTTTCTTTCACTTTTCATTTCATTGAACTCAAATTGATTTCTTTTTGTGCCCATTCCCTTTGATGACAAAAATGTGGTAGAACATGGATGAATGATAGAACTATGCATGGTTTCAAGGGTCACCTTGGAATAAACGGTAGCCAAGGAGTTATCACACCACAAGGTACTCTTGACTAGGCCTTAAACCATGGGTCAAAGGATACTAGCATGACACATCCTAGGGTGTTTTACAAGCATTCTAACAAGCAAAGTCTTAAGAAGAAAAAGCATCTACTAGGGCCTATATACACTTGTCAAGCTTCCCAAGTAGACGGTTTCGCAAAATTTTTCTAACATGCAACTACATGCCATGATGCAACTAACATATAAACATCCTAATGCAAATGATTCTACCAACTAACATGCCAAATAAACTAGATGCAATCCTAAGTTCACATTGTTTTTACCGCATTTAATCAAAATAAAGCCACATAGTCATTAACATAAAGAGGAAAAAGGAGATTGGAAAGATCATACCATGCGGTCTTCAATATCCTCATGTCTCGGATGTGGCGTAGTCAATCAAAGTGAACAAGGATGAAACAAACACAATATATACAAGACAATATATACAAGGGAAATGAACTTGTTTTTGGTTTTTTCTATTTTTAAATTTTTATGATTTTTGAAATTTTTTCAATTTTTATGGTTTTTGAATAAAAGTTAAGTGTTAGAATTCCCATCCCCACACTAATATGGGCATTGTCCTCAATGGCCAAAATGATGGAAATTATGCAAAGATGATGCATGATTTTCTATACTAAATGCAATTCTACACTAAACTATACTACATGATGCATGTTTTTTGTTATGACGGAGAGGATAATTTAAATTACCTCCCGTTGCGTATGCATTAACTTCCCCAAACCAAGTAAGACACTATTGCTAATGTCAAAGCATGGGGAAGTTCATGCACATGCTATGCTATGCATGAGACTAGATTGTCATTTTGGATTTTACAAAAGTGGGAACAATAAAGAACACCTCAAAGGAACCGAGGTGTGAGTCCTTTGATGTTGCTAGGACTAAACCAACAATGATCAAAATGAAATAAAATACAAAGAGATATAGACAAACCGTGGGAGAGTAGGAATCTCCAAGGCTAGTCTTCCATCATGCTACTATCATCATCACTTCCCTCATGAGAAGTGGTCACATTGCCACTTTCCTTGGCACTTTCTTCTTTGCTTTCCTCATCACCATCTTCATCATCTCTTTCTTCATCTCCACTTTCTTCATCCTCAATGTTATCATCAAATTCCTCATCATTTCCAACAACCTCATTGCCTTCCACCACGTCCCTAGATGCACCCGGAAATAAGGCTTCTCTATCCGCCCAACTAGGCAAAGGACAAGATGGATCAAGGAGTCCTTGCCTAGCTAGATGTAGGAGGGGAGGATATTGAGCCAAATAAGCATTCTTCCGATCTTCATAAGCTTGCTTGTGCATGACTTGCATTAGAAGAGTGACATAATCTTTTCCAATTTCAACTCCTTGCGGTTTGAACTCTTCATAATCATAGGGGTAAGGTGGTATAACAATGGAAGAGGAGGGAGTTTCATGATCACCCTTTTGTTGTTGAATGATGTACTCGGCTTCCGTGGATAGGGGGAGTAAATAGTTGGTCCGGTGGACACTAAGACGGCAAATCTTTGCGGGTAGAGTGAATGATCGAGCCTCACTTGTAAGCCACCCATACTTGGTATCAAGGGGATTGTGAGCAACCCACTTAAACTTGTTAATCAAGGTGGACATATCAATAAGATGGCCACCATCCTTAGCCTTGTACTTGCTATCCTTATTGAAGTTAGGATCAAAGTGCTTGGCTAGGACCGTGACAAGGCCGCCATTAACAATTACGGTTTGACCCTTCTTCCCACTATCTACATGGAGCCATCTATCAACCAATAGCCTCAAAGAATTGTAAGGCTTGGTGTGAATTCTTCCAATATTCAAAGTTGATACAAGGAGGATAAAATCGAGTCCCGTAAAATGATTGGTGTCTTTCCTAGCAATTATGGTATTTCCCACAACTTTGTGCCATATTCTTATGCCCGGATGATGGACCAAAAGAGCACGACAAGCTTTAAAATCTTCAAATTTCTTCCCGGAGATTGCCTCCCAAAGAGGCTCGGGATCATACTTCCCATATTGCTTATAGAATTTATGTTCATCGCTAAGACCCAAAATTTTACCCAATTAGGAAAGGTAATGCGTCTACTAGTGTTAGCTAGATGAAACTCAATATTTTCCCTATTCTCAACTTTTGTCACTTTTAAAGAACTTAAGAATTCCAAGACAAGGGAGGGGTATGTTACTTCCTTCATTTCAAACAATTTCTTTAAACCCATGGCATTGAAAAAGACTCTTGTTTGTTCAAGAACACCCAACTTCTCTAAAGCATCTTGGCATATGAATTTGGTGGATTGAATTTGTTTCATAGCAAACTTGACAAATGTATTTCTATGAGAATCGGAAATGAATGTTACCTCCGGATAATGCAAGAGTTGATTAATTACCGGAGTAGAGGGTGATGCTTCCATAGAAATTTGTTGAGGTGGTTGCACTTCCAAGCTTGGTGTTGATACCACCATTGCCAAAGCTTTCTTCATTTGTAGAGCTTTTTGCCTTTGAGAGAGAGTTGTAGTCTTTGGTGCCTTTGCTTTTGCTTTTGTTGCTCCCTTTGTTCTTGCCATTTGATGAGCTAACCAAGAAAAAGATCAAAAATCTTCAATTTGTAGAATGCCCAAATTGATTTTGAAGGTGAAAGGCTTTGCCTTTATGAGAACAAAAATCAATTCAAAGGTGAAGATTTTGTGCTTGGTTTTGATTGTTAATGAAGATGGAGTGATTGATTTGTTATTTGAAAGATGGTTTGATTTGATTTTGGTGAGTTTTGTTGAGGGTTTTTGTTTTTGAGATGGAGAGGATGAGGGTTTTGATGTTATGGGTAGTGTTTATGAGTGAATGAATGAATGAATGAAGGTGGGGTGGGTATTTAAAGAACTCGACATTTTCGAATTGCAGGGACAATCCGTGCGGATTAGGCGCAATCCGCTCGGATTTTTCAGCTTCAAATTTTCAAAAATCCCGCCTAGAGACGGGCGGATTCTGGATAATCCGCTCGGATTCTTTTTGGATGAGACGGGCGGATTTCGTGCAGGACGGACGGATTCTTATCCAGAGATTTTTCTTTGTTTTTCTTCAGCTGCAAGACGGGCGGATTGATTACAAGACGGACGGATTTCGAGAGACGGGCGTCTTTCCGTAAATCCGCTCGGATTCTTCAATGACGAAAATTTGCGGTTTTCAGCCCCAAGAGGCGTCTTCTCGGCAGGACGCTCGGATCCTCTCGCAGACGGGCGGATTCTCGTGAATCCGCTCGGATTGGTCCTGTGTACACGGATTGATTCCATCCGTGCACCAACGCATTCCCTTATCATTCTTTCTTTCTTTCTTTCGAATCTTGTGTTCTTCATTGCGGGGGCACTACTAAGGCATGAATAGCCTAGGCAATTGCCATCCCCACACTAAGGTAAAGCACTACACATCAATTAAAATCATTAGTCCCTCCCTCACTTCTCTCTTTTCATGACAATTATTTTGATCAAAGTAAATAAAATCCAAAAATGACAAAAAATGCAATACAAAAAATTAAATGTAAGTTAGGGAGTTAGAAATATTCACAAGTGGTGGTTTAGGGAGGACTCCACCAAACTCTCATTCTTGATGAGATGTCAGGGGGCATGTTCAAGGTGTTGTTGATGTTGCTCAACACCTCGAAGAAGTAATTAAAAGCTTGTTCATTGTTGTGGTAGAGGTCCTCAATAGACCGTGGCCCTTGTTGTTGATCATGATCGATGGCATGCCCAATGTAGGGATTAAAGATCCCTTCAAATTCGTCGTCCCAAAGACCACAAACTTCATTGAGTTGATCATTGAAAATCTCTTGCTTGGATGGAGACAACTCTCCCAATTTCTTTTCTTGGCCAATGAGGCCATCTTCTTCTTCCTTGGTTGATTTTGATGAGCTTTGCAAGCTCTCCTTTTCACAATTCACTTGCTCTTTGAATGGAGCATCTTCAACTTTCTTCTTCCATTGGAGTTCCGATTTCTTCTTTTCATCTTTCCGGCTATAATGATCAATCATGAAACATGGCTCATGCAAACGAGGAGCTCTCATGGTCTTGTCAAGATTAAAAGTTATGCTTTCATCTCCCACTTCTAGAGTGAGCTCTCCATGTTTCACATCAATCACCGCACCCGCGGTGTGTAGGAAAGGTCTTCCTAAGATGATTGGAATGTTGGAATCTTCCTCCATATCAACAATGACAAAGTCCACCGGGATGAAAAACTTCCCAATTCGCACGGGGACATCTTCCCATATCCCTAGCGGTGTCTTCGTCGATCTATCGGCCATTTGAAGAGTGATGTTGGTACATTTAAGCTCTCCCATTCCCAACCTTTTACTTACCGAGTACGGCATGACACTCACACTAGCCCCTAGATCACATAAGGCTTTGTTGATCGTTGTGTCGCCAATGGTACACGGTATTGAGAAGCTTCCCGGATCCTTTAACTTTGGAGGTGAACTCCCTTGAAGTATTGCACTACTCACCTTAGTGAAGGCGATAGTCTCAAGTTTCCGGATTGACTTCTTCTTTGTTAGGATATCTTTCATGTACTTTGCATAGGCCGGAACGTGATTGATCAATTCCGTGAAAGGAATTGAGACTTCTAAGTTCTTCACAATTTCCATGAACTTTCCAAGTTGATCATCAAATTTGGGCTTGGCTTGACGACTTGGAAAAGGAAGTCTAATCACAATGGGCTCCTTTTCTTTGGCTTTGTCTTCATTTTTCTTTGAACTTTCTTCTTTTGATGATTCCCCTTCCTTGGGACCTTGCACCACAACTTCATTCTCACTAGCTCTCATAATTTCATCCTCAACTTGCTTCTTTGGTGCTTCATATCTTGTACCACTTCTCAAGTGAATGGCACTAACCGTTTCATGTCTAGGGGATTACCTTGAGGTGGTAATTGCCCCTTTTGTCTTGATGAGTTTGAAGATGCTAGTTGGGTCAATTGTGTTTCCAACATCTTGGTGTGAGCTAGAATGTTGTTGATGGTGGTATCCTTTGCTTGGCTATCCTTTTGCATTTGGGTGAAGAATTCTTGTTGATTTTTTTGCATTTGAATGACCGCTTTTTGGACATCAAAACTTTGGTCATTGTGGTGATTGTATGGATTTTGATTTTGGTAGCCTTGGTTTTGATTGAAAAAGGGTCTTTGATTTTGATTTCTCATGGGTGGTGGAGTGTATGTAGTTTGAGGGTTTTGGACATTTTGGCTCTTGTACGAGAGATTTGGGTGGAACTTGGTGTTTTCATTGTAAAAATTTGAATAAGGGGTGCCACTTTTGTAAGCTTGGAAAGCATTGACTTGTTCGGTTGTTCCCCTACATTCACTTGAGTCATGACCCAAGGTTCCACAATTCTCACATATCCCGCTTGGGATTGATGAGGATGCCGTCATGGCATTGACATGATGCTTTGATGATTTTGAGCTTTCCTCAAGTCTAGCCATAGCTTGTTCAAACTTCAAGTTGATTGTGTCAATGTGAGCACTAAGTTGAGCACCCAATTGAGTCACGGTGTCCACTTCATACTTTCCTCCTCTAGTAGCCTTGCGAGGCCTACTATATTGCGAATTATGGACCGCCATTTCCTCAATCTTGTTTCATGTTTGATTGTCATCAACTTCGGTGAACATTCCATTTGATCCCATATTGAGAATGTTCCTTGAATCTTCATATAAACCATTCCAAAATTGTTGCACTAAAAACCATTCGCTAAGTCCATGGTGAGGACATGAGCGACAAATACCTTTGAACCGCTCCCAAGCTTCATACAAAGATTCTTCATCCCTTTGCTTAAAACCCGTAATTTGAGCTCTTAGCATATTTGTCTTCTCCGGTGGGTAGAATTTTTTGTAGAAAGCTAGAGCTAGCTTCTTCCAAGAATCTATTCCAAGGGTGGCCTTATCAAGGCCCTTCAACCATTGCTTTGCGGTGCCGATTAACGAAAAAGGAAATAAGACCCATCTTATTTGGTCTTGAGTCACGCCCGTTTGAGAGATAGCTTCACAATAATCACAAAATGTTTCCATATGAGAATGAGGGTCCTCACTAGGCATTCCCCCGAATTGGCTCCTCTCAACTAGTTGAATGAAGGCGGACTTGGCAATAAAGTTTCCGGTAAGATGTTGTGGGGTAGGAGTACCATTTGGTAGATCCTCCTCGGTGGGTATAGAGTGTGACGAGAATTTAGGCATTGTAGGTGGATTTTGTGTGGTATTGTTTAATGGGTTCTCTTCTCCTTCTATTGCGAAAGGATTGACAAACTCACTAGTGGGTTGAACAACTTCACCAACACCTCCCAAATTCCTCCTAACAAGTCTCCTATTATTCGTCAAGGTTCTTTCGATTTCACGGTCAAAAGGTAACAAATCTCTTTGTAACCTTCTAGACATGCAAAATATCAAACAACTAGAAAACAATTAGAACAAACCTTGAGGAGTTTTACTTCCCAAGGTGAAAAAGACACAACTAAAAACAATAAAAGAAATCTTAAATCAATTAAACACCGTCCCCGGCGACGGCGCCATTTTTGATCGAAGCCATTTGGTGTTCACAATTAAACATATGTGGTCGTTGGTCAATGGTCGATACAAAACACAATTTATACTTCACAAACAACTCTACAATTAGTAAAGAGGCAAGTAAAGGTCGGATCCCAAGGGACGGGTATTGAAATGAAGATTCTATTGTAACTAGTGGTGTCTAGGGGTGTCACAAATTGGGTTGATGTAGAAGGTCACTAAACTAAAATAGCAATGAAAATAAACTAGCAAAGTAAATGAAATAAGGGTGTAAACAATTGATTAAAAGCACTAGGGTGTCATGGGTTCATAGGGGAATCATGGGATATGATCATACAAACATGTTCTCAAATTATAAGCAAGCAATTATTGTTGTGATGGATTGAGTTGGGTTATATCTTACAATCCTAGGAAAGTTTGGGTCCCGGAGCCGAATCTCTTGGATTGTACAACACCTACAAGTCGACTTAATCTTCCCTACTTAACACATGCATGGTCTAACAAGACTCGAGTTGGGTTATGTCTTACAAGTCAAGTTGAAAGGATAGAAGATGATAGTAAATGCAAGGATTCATAGGCTTAGCATTTCATCAAATATAACATGTGCATGTATTAAGATCAAAACAAGCAAGCAAATAAGATATGAAAGCATATTAATTTAAGCATGAATCATTCCCATGTTGGTTTCCCCTAATCACCCATTAAACCCTAGCTAAGAGACTACTCACTCATTATCATATTGATCATGCTAGAAAGGTTGTCAATCATACTAACATAATGAAACATGATGAATAAATGAAAGTAATTAGCAATAATTAAAAAGGGATTAAGAGATTATACCTACTAATGATTCCAATAATAAAGCAAGAATAATAGAAGAACTTGATGATTGATGGAAGGTTGTCAATCTCCCAATAAACCCAATAATCTTCTAATTACCCAAAATAAATGAAGAACTAGAGAGAGATTAAAGAACTAAAACTTGGATTAAAACTTGATTAATATTTGATTACAATATTGAAGAGAGATTTGATTGATATTAACTACTCTAATTATTGATAAGAAGAACATGCCCCTCTAATTAGACTAATGGGGTATTTATAGTAAAAATTAGGGAGGATGCATTAGGGTTAACTAAGGGCTAAACTAGTAATTACACTTTTAAGTTGAGCAAGGAGCCTCCGGGATTGTCCGAGAGAAGGGCTTCTCCATTTCGTAGCTTGAAGAACGAAACTATGCTGTGCTGTGATCCGAGCGGATGGGAGTCGGGACGGCCGGATCTGGGATGGACGATCCGAGCGGATCAAGGAACAAGACGCTCGGACTGGCGACGGGTAATCCGAGCGGATTCCTGGTGAGGACGCTCGGACTGGCGAGGACGGACGGATTCCCTACAATCCGTTCGGATTGTAGTTCAAGACTTTCCTTCTTCTTTTTCTTCCCTTTTCTTCATGGATTCCTTGGGGATTTCCTTGGGGACTCAAGGATCCTTTTCTCAACAATGCTCTTCTACTTATGCTATGTACAAAGGCCTTCTAGTCTTGTCTCTCCTTGATACTTGGTCATTGAATATGATCAATTTAGCCTTGTTTTGCCATGAAAATGCAAGATTCTTACTCCTTTCCTACCAAGGGATCAAAATCTCAAAGAATATGCAAAACAAAGAACTAAAGATAAGAAATGACCCAAATAGGCACTAAAAAGCATAGAAACAATGGTAATTCGGGGGCTAAATATGCGCCAATTATGGTCGCATCAACCTGTAAGATAATTTTCTAAAACTTGGTCATTATAGGTGTTAGGAATCACCTATTTTGTTCTTTGCCTTATTTTGTGAATCTCAGTCCTTATTTTGTGAATCTCATACCTTATTTAGTGAATCTTAAGGCTTGTTTTGTGAAACTTGATCATCATAAGTGGTTAAAATCACCTATTTTGCTCTTTTCTTTATTAGGTGAATCTCAGACTTTGTTTTGTGAATCTCAGACCTTGTTAAGTGAATCTTAGAGCTTGTTTTGTGAAACTTGGTCATCATAAGTGGTTAAAATCACGTTTTTTGCTCTTTTCCTTATTTGGTGAATCTCAGACCTTATTTTGTGAATCTCATATCTTATTCAGTGAATCTTAAGGCTTGTTTTGTGAAACTTGATCATCATAAGTGGTTAAAATCACCTATTTTGCTCTTTTCTTTATTAGGTGAATCTCAGACTTTGTTTTGTGAATCTCAGACCTTGTTCAGTGAATCTTAGAGGTTGTTTTGTGAAACTTGGTCATCATAAGTGGTTAAAATCACGTTTTTTGCTCTTTTGTTTATTAGGTGAATCTCAGACTTTGTTTTGTGAATCTCAGACTTTGTTCAGTGAATCTTAGAGCATATTTTGTGAAACTTGGTCATCATAAGTGGTTAAAATCACGTTTTTTGCTCTTTTCCTTATTTGGTGAATCTCAGACCTTGTTTTGTGAATCTCATATCTTATTCAGTGAATCTTAAGGCTTGTTTTGTGAAACTTGATCATCATAATTGGTTAAAATAACCTATTTTGCTCTTTTCTTTATTAGGTGAATCTCAGACTTTGTTTTGTGAATCTCAGACCTTGTTCAGTGAATCTTAGAGGTTGCTTTGTGTAACTTGGTCATCATAAGTGGTTAAAATCACGTTTTTTGCTCTTTTCCTTATTTGGTGAATCTCAGACCTTATTTTGTGAATCTCATACTTTATTTAGTGAATCTTAGGGCTTGTTTTGTGAAACTTGGTCATCATAAGTGGTTAAAATCACCTTTTTGCTCTTTTCTTTATTCGGTGAATCTCGGACTTTGTTTTGTGAATCTCGGATCTTGTTCGAGTGAATCTTAGAGCTTGTTTTGTGAAACTTGGTCTTAAAATCACCTTTTTTGCTCTTTTCCTTATTTGGTGAATCTCAGACCTTATTTTGTGAATCTCATACCTTATTCAGATTTTAAATGCATATAATGTGCCTTATACGGTCATCGACGGAACTAGTTTGTCTTCAGATCAATAGAATTGGTTTTTCGCGCTTTATAATCCGTAACTATAACTATGTTATCATAATAGGATATTGTGTTATAATACCTGGCTTTTGTGTCACGGAATATTATTTGGCTCTATGGAATAACGTAACAAGTTAATAGAATAACACGGTTACTCTATGTGATAACATGACAAGTTACTGGAATAACACTACATGCTCTTTGGAATAACATGAGAAACATATGACTCGAATACTCAGGTGAAGTGGTGACTTATAAACTTATATTGTGGCCATTACATCAATCGTAGTGTGTTGGTGGAATATTCGATTTCTACTAAACTAGCTCATTAGCTCAATTGGTAGAGCATTTGTGCAATTGCATAAAGGATGTAGGTTCAATTCCTACATGAGCTTCTATTATCAATATATGTAACATAAGTGTTACTTTATCAAATAAACAGTGTTATTATATATACGAAACAATATTTACGCGTATACCGTTGCTAGATTTGAATAATTGCATCTTCATCTTTAGACAAAAATAAATGCCAACAATATTCATAACTGCTGCATATGTTCTAATAACGGCTTCGAGTTTTGGACTACTTAGAATCTCTTGAAAAATCTCAAGTCATAAAAGTGCATGAAAAGCATATAAACGCGTAAAAATCATAACTTCAGAAACAGATCCAATCTTCTTGACATTTCAGTCCTTTGCATCAGCGATTCCACCTGGTGTTATCTGAAATACGTGCTTCTGTCAAGGAAAAAGTCAGAATAATACTTAACGGGATAAAACTCGACATTGCTGTGATTATATATGAAGACGTGAAAATGTTAACAGAATGGGAAGGATATAGCTTCAGCTTCTGGCAGATTGGGAGCATCAAACACCTTGCAGATACGTTGTTCACCTTTGCCCTTCCTGAACATCAGCCTAATAGTCGAGGCATGAGCAAGTACGTGACCACCAGCTGGTTTCTTTGGGTCTGTCACGAATACTCCTCCAGCTGGATCAGATATTACTGCAACCATGTTTGAACAAGTCAGCACGATAGTATGGTTTCGACTTACCTCCTTAATTATGGCATTTAAAAACCTAATAGTACCTTGATTAGTGAGATAAACTGCCACATTGAATTCCTCAGCTATCTTAATCAGACGCGACAGCATTTGAGCGAGTTTTTGCTGCAAAAGCGATTTAGTTTTGAGTCGTGAATCTAGAAATTAAATTGAGTATAGAGAACAAATAAATGTGACTAAATTGGCGTTGACTGAATTTACCTGTCGCTCTGCCAGCTCACCTCTTCCAGAGAAATCAACTCGAAAGAGAGCAATTATAGAATCTACGATCTAAACATATCAATGAGAATGAAGTCATTTTATAAGCTCATGACTGATTAATTCCAGGTGTTAGCATCGGCAGTAACTCACCAGCAGTCGAAAGGGTTCCTCAACCATTTTTGCTGCCAGGCCAAGAAGAAGGTTGTGCTGATGCTCATAAGTATATGCACGAGCATAGATGATCTGAAAGGAGGAGGCAATACCGCAATAGTCAGTGAAATGATCTCGAGGTATTGCTTAATCATTAGAGTAATTGCCACAAGAAACTCCCATCAAAGCAATATTTTCCAGAAATTTACAAACTAGAGCACCATACCCGACGACAAACAATTTTGCCTTCTAAAGCTTTTTCTGAAGCTCGAAACCGAAAACATAAATTTAGCCACCATAACGACTGTTCAAGGGTTTAATATCACTTTGATGTGGTGGCTCTGTTGGAAGGTATTCCACATAGTCGAAGTAGAAAAACTGAAAGAAAAGCACCAGATGACAACATAGATTCAGAAATGTTGAAATTTTAAGAACTGTCACATATTTCTCCAAAAGGATGTGGGAATGGAAATGCAGAGCAACATTAGTTTCAGTCGCATTGAATTACTACACACAAGGACGTACAACTCTTAAAATTTGGCTCCCTCCACAACTGATACTTCTCCTTCTAAATCAAATGATAAAATAACCATTTCTTGATCAAAAGAACATGTGACCACCGCCATTACTTGATTAGCCATGTATGCACATCATTCTTCAATGTAGTTTAACTCGACTAGTTCAAAACGCATGTCAATGAAAAATACAGTGTCTATCCTATGACATCAAAACATAGGAGAAAGAAGTCTAGTATAGATTATTAACTAAAATCTAAGTATTTATTATATTCTTAGCATTGAAATGGTATGGTCAAACTATCAATATATAAGATTTGATTTTTATACTGTTAAAATTTCTTTTATATGGTGTTACCAATCCGGCAATCAAGCAACTCGATCAAAAGACGTACAAAATGATTCAATGACATGAAATCAATCTCAATAAGATCAATCAAATAGAAAATATACAAATTATAGCATCAAAAATCGCAAAGCATAAGCAAATAATTTTTTTGTCCAATTTCAATTGTCAGTGAGAAATTAGGCAGAAAAACATATTACCTTCAAAAATCAAGTAGATTAACCATAGAAGACAGAAACTAATATCAATAACAAAACTAGATCATGATATAATGACCAAAACCACATAAAATTAGGGTTTTAAGTTGAATATGCACAATTAAGAAAATTTAAAAATTAATTACGAAAAGAATACTTACAATAATATGCAAGAACACAGTGCAAGATCCGAAAATGCACAAACCGTAAGAGAATTAAAGAAATTGTAACTTGATTATGACGAGATGGAAGGAACAGACGATATACGAACACTGCGATTCAAAAATTGAAAATCATAAGACACAAAAATCGAGTAAAATGATAAATTACACATTTACAATCACAAATTAATGTGATTAGCTGATAAAGATACCTTCAAAATTGATCGGAAATCACAATGAGAATAGTGAAGAACTAAAGAAATAGACGATGAACGATAATCATGTGCGAGAATAGTGATGAACGAACAAAATAGCGATGAAAGTTGCAGTAGAGAGAGAAAGTAGCTAGGTGAAAAATTACTCGATTGGAGAAGACGAGCTGAAAAGAGAGAGAAGAAAGAGTGAAAAAGTGGGTGAGTAAATTTGGGAAAATGCGTGGAAATTTCTGGGATACATGGAGTTTTGTAGGGGGCACGTGGCAATATCTGGCGCGTCTATATTTTTAGATCCGACGGTTTAGAAGGTGTCCAGCCGCCTCACCCTAAGAATGGTGCCTCACATGATTCAATCTCTATATATATATATATATATATATATATATATATATATATATAGAAATTGCATCAAGTGAGTCTAGGTATCTTAGGTGAGTCTAGCATTTTAATCTCATCCATTAGATCTACTCCTAATCAACGGCTGAGATTGAATTGTAGATCAAGTATATAAACCTAATAACTCAATCTAATATCTCATAATTTATTATCACTTTCTCTCTCTTCTTTTCACTCTCTCTCTCAATGAACGACTATCTCCTCTCTTTCTTTTTCTCCAGTAACAAAATTTCCCCCAAATTATTCAAACCTAATTTTAATCCCTAAAGTCTTCTTAAATTTTACACTCTTTCAAATTTTCGTTCTCCTGTAACATAAATCCCCCCAAATTATTCAACCTGGTGTTAATTTGCAATTCAGGAATCAACCAATTGCAAAATCAATCAAATTCGCGTTTCAGATTCTTCAATTGAGATTGCAAATTACGTTCGCATATTCTCAATCGATTTCCAAATTATCTTACGTTCGCATATTCAATTAGAGGAATTCGATTTTGTTAGTAAATTTCGAATTTCTATAATTGATTTTAAACCTAGAATTTTTATGTTCTTGATTGAATTTCCAGGTTATTCTAAGCCTTCTAGTTACGTTTTCATATTTCGAATTTCGATTTCACGTTTCAGATTCTTCAGTTCATGTTTAAAGTTAGGGTTATGACATGGTTAAACTTATAGTTTTTTTTTATGCTTTGTTAGATTATGATTAATTCATGTCATGTTGTACGATTTTATGAATTATTTCGTGTTATAACATCAACTGATTTCTAGGTTATTTCTAGATCTAGACATTTTAGTTACTTTTAAAATTCGTAATTCAATTACAGCAATTCGATTTTGTTATTGAATTTTGAATTTTGAATTTACGTAATTGATGTTCAACTTATAATTTTGACGATACGTTTTGTTTCTCGGATTTTATGTCCATTCGTTATATGGTGAGAACAACATGTGTACAGATAATTTCATTACTCCGTTGCATTTGAGTTTTTTTTTTTCTGTTTGACGATTTTCTTTTTATTCCATTAAAATCATACGGAGCTGATATTTTAATTGTCACATTGTTGCAGTAATATGTTCACAATCGTAACATTATCGTAACATCTTTATTCTTACGTTGTTCTTCAGAATGTGATGTTCTGAATAGAAGTGTTTGTAAAAAAAATTAAGGTTTTCACATTATTAAATTCATACCTGGATTTGTTTTCGTGAAATTGCGGTAAATGTGAGGATTCAATTAGTTTTCGTAAAATAATCAACGAAACCTGTTACTGTAATAGCGTTACAGTAACATTAAAACTGCATGACAGAATTGAACTTAAAATATCCTTACAACATTGTATATTTGATGTTATGTGATTTTTTTCAATTAAATATGATGGTTTAACATTGTCATAAACTCGCAATGATGTTCTTTGTAATGATGTTCTTTTGTAATGATGTTCGTAATATTGTTTCTTGTGAAATTATCATTAATAATGGACCACCGACTTTCGCATATGGTTTATCTAGTAATTGTCGAATGTTTTGTTTTGGTTGTCAGAAGAATTGAAGAAAGAAGAAGTTTTGAGAAATCAACCAACACAAAAAAAAGGCGCACAAGGATACAATATATACAAAAAAAGCAAGACGTTGAATAATCAATCATGGAGATAGGCATGAAGAAAGCAATGTTATTGAAGTTGGAATGATAGTGGACACTTTTACCATTGTTGTGTTATTTGTTGTATGGTCAACACCACTTTATTACTTTATTAGTTTATTAGATAACTTTGTACGTTCCTCCTAATTCCAATACAACCAATCCTTATTCTGCCACGTCACAACAATAGTGTTACAAAGAATATCGGTCATTAATCAAAGTTACGATTATTCTTTGTAACATCTTCGTTATATTTAATTTTTCAATGGTATATCAATATTATCAGTAACAATGTTACTTTGTAAAAACATTAATTCATTAAACTAACATGACAACAATGTTACAATAATTATTATTTAGTTTGTGTATTATATCAAACGGTGTATAAAGTAGTTCTAAAATGTAATGAAAAAGTTGTATGTTTCGTATTTTAAAAGTGACAATGTTACTGTAACATTGATACAGTAATTGTATTACTGTAACATCATTCATTCATAAAAATAATACGGATACAGTGTTAAAAGACCAAACTTTAATTACTTCAATAATAAAAAATCAAGTGAAAACAGACTAGCCCAGTTGATCCGCTAAAATGATTTGCAATATCACATCGTATTAATGTGAAAAGTTTACAAGAAGTATACATCATAATCACACATCAAAATATGACAATAATGTTAACAGTCTCAACTAGGATTTCAGCTTCATTAACGTTGCCTTCTTCACACCTATCTTCATGACCGATTAGTGCTTAGTCTTACTCCATTTTGTATATATCTTCTCTTTGCGCGCCTTTTTTGTATTGGTTGATTTCTCAAACTTTCTTCTTCAATTATTTCGACATTAAAAACAAAATATTCGACTATTAATAACTAAAACTTATGCGAAGCTTGTGGTCCATCATTATTCATAATTTTACAAAGAATAATATTAAAGAATAACATTATTTGTGAGTTTATGACAATTGTTATACCATCAAATTTAATGAGAAAAAACCAATAACATCAAATATACAATGTTGTAAAAAGATTTCAAGTTGGTTTTCATGCAAAGAGTAATGTTACGTAAACGCTATTACAAGAACAAGAGTTGAGGATTTTATGAAATCGTTACGATTAAATCATGTAGAGTAATATTACGACGAACTTATTTACATTAATCAATACCACGCAAACACAAAAGCGTACATTAATTACTCAGTTTTTATAAATCGTTCACCCTAATTTTTAGGCGAAAATTAGAACATGAAGTATCACAGAATTTAATAACTAAGAAAACAAAAACTAGAATTAATTTCTCAATTTCTATGTTCGAAAAAGTGAATATATATACAATCAATTGACAGTTTATTTATATAATTCAAGATCAACAAAAGCAACATGCAAATTAAACCTAATTTTTTGGCGAAAAATCAATTAATCAGTTTGAGCAAAACATTAACCCTAAATCAATTAATAATTTCTTCATATCATCAATATAATCAACAACAACCACAAAAACAATAACAATTATCATCATCATCATCAACAACAACAACAACAACAACCTGAAATAACAAAAATCACAACGAAATTTTTGTAAAATACAACGAAAATTGAGAGCGTTTTATACCTCTTCTTTATGCGATAAACCGATCTAATATAATCTTAACTAGACTTTTTTGAAGATCTTCGCTTGATTTTAATGAAAATTTCGTTTGATTTTTAAAGTTTTTTGGAAAAAGAGGCGGTTCAAGGAATAGATCGTCTCATTTTTTTTTGTTGAATAATTGATGACTTGGTGTTTAGAGAGAGAGGGGGAGAGAATACTTGTAGAGAGATAAAATTTATGACAATAATGAGACGTGAAAGAGGTAGTGTTTAATTTTATAATTTTGCAGATTGATAGGGGGTGACGTGGAAGAGTGAGGGAATTTGGATCTTGTTGATCCAATGGTCCTTATTGATATGCTAGACTCATCTAAGATGCTAGACTCATGGGATGCTCACTCTATATATATATATATATATATATAATCAGGATCCCGTACGAACTAAATTACGGTGCGAACCGTACGAACTCTTTCTCAGCCCTTAGATCAAACGAATTGCTATTAGATTACTTATTACTCCTGTGTTTCATCTTTCTCCAAAAACATACCCCAACCCCATAACCCCCTCATCCTTCTTCATCAGACCACCACCATCCTATCATCACCGGAGCTCCAGCGACAACCTCGCTGGCACACCACCTTTGCTCCTCCATCAGATCTCGCCCCTCAACCTACCCAGGGCCCATACCCTCTCGTAGTCCAGCCTAGATCTTCATCCACTGCTGTAAACCACCAACAGTTGACATCGGTATCTCCTCCGACCACCAAGTCGCCGGATATATTAGACCTCAAACCACTCATATATCTCTTCTCTCCTCTCTCCAAACACAAACAACAACCCCCTGATCTACTAATATTTTATCTTCTACTACCACCAGTCACAGCTGCCGGCCGCGGGGACGTCGACCACCATTACAACGCCGGCCATTTCCGTCGAAGCCTCCTTCCCTATTAACTCCATTTTACGACATTCCCTTGCTTATTTTGCGTTTTTTATTGGTAAATTTATCAAAAAAAATGATTTATGAATGCCAAATCTATGAATTTCTAAGGAATTTTTCGAATGTTAATAGCATTTGATTCTTTTGCAGTTTTGCGGAATATTCTTTGTTAAAATTGTATATTATGCGTTATTCAGGTGAAAATTAGCAATATTCAGGTGAAAAATTCCTTTGTTGCATTATTTTAGTTCTATAAGTCATCGCTTACCAGAACGCGGCGGCAACCGGCGATCGGAAGGTCAGAAACAACGAGATTTCAGGGTTGTTGGATATGTCATCGCCAATGTATAGGGGATGGATAAAGGTCGAGTTTCGGGTGACCTTGCGTATGTTGGATGTGGGTGCGTCGTTGGCTGTGGTGTGTGGTAGGTGGCGACTGTTGGGTGTGGTGGGTCTGGGTTGCCGCCAGCGACTATTGGTGGTGATTGATGAACATAGGTTGATGTAATGGTGTTTAAAGGGCGTGGTTGTCATGGTCCTTGTGAAGGCAGTGGCGAAATTGGTTCAGTTGGGTGGTGGAGGGTAGGTGAGTGGTGGTGGGCAGTGGTGGTCCAGGTTGTGGTGGATACGTCAACTATGACTCCAGGTACACACGAATATTGTTAGATACACACATCGAGTTGTGTATCTAGGCACTCAAATGTGTATCTGAAAGGAGTAACATACTAACATGTGTATCCGGGTAGTACGGTAGTTTCCAAATTTCATATGGACAATTGGACACTAGTCATACCGACTGATTTTTATGGATATACTCCCTCCTATTCACTATATTCTTCCCCTTTCCTTTTTGCACAAAGAATAAGAAACCGATTTTGGACCACACAAAACACACTACCCCACATGGAATTTAATTTGGACCACACAAACCAACCCAAAAAAGGAAATAGGGAAGAAAACCCGAATACTCCGAATAAGGAAATAGGGAAGAAAATGATGAATAGGAGGGAGTATTAGTAACAAACAATAATTTTACTTAGCTTTCGATCAATGCATTATAACTTAAAATCCACAATTTTAATATACCAAAGAGGAAAGACGCCCAATCCCAACAAATGAACCACAGAGACACACGCAACACTACAAATTTAAGAAGATGACAAATAAAACAAGCTCGCTCTTGGTTGTAAAATTCTTTTTCTTTTTAAACCGAAGAGGAGTATACCGTTATCCCTCAAGACTTGGTTCAAATTTTATCAGAGACACACATCTTAAGTTGATAAAAAGGTAAAATTTAACACCGAGAAACAATGTTTTTTTTGGGCGGTTTAGTGTTTGTTTCCAATCGAGTTCCGATAATGAGGGAAAGGGTTTAGGGTTGGATAAAGTTGTTTGGTTGGGATATAGGAACTCAATTTATGTGGGAAGTTCCACTTACCAGGGGGGCTAGGTAAGTGACTTCCTACATTATGGAGGAATTGGAGTTCCATAGGAACTTCAACTTCCCATGAATTAGGTAACCAAACAATACCTCATTTTTGCACTTCCTAGGAACTTCCAATTCACATGAATTTGGAAGGCAACTAAACAACCCCTAAGTTTGATAAGCAATTACCAGATTCGGTTTAAGTGACAACAATCAACAATTGCTTGTATCTGTCAGTTGTTGGCTTAAATGACTTTAGCGTTGGACATCTCTATTTGTTAACACAAATTGGTTTAAAGTTAACAGCTCAATTCAAATCTCATCAAACTACCTTTGTTTATGCTTTAATAATTTGGGAACCACTCCACATTTCCAAAGCCAAAAAGGCTATTACAGTATGCCTAAGGAACTAAAGGGAAGTGTAAACAACAACCATTTGGGAACCACTCCACATTCATTCAGCTTTCGATTTAGGATTAAAGAACTTGGTATACATTTTAACTGTGTGATAGGGACATTACATTAAATCTCAGCCTTTATGGTTTTGATATTGGATGTCACACCACCTTAATCATAATAATTAACTGACGAGATTAGATTACCAAACAAGTGCCAGCAATCTTCTCAAAATCGTTGTACACCAAAAACAGCTCCGGCGACATTATCTGTCACCCTAGAAGAAGAAGACGACGACGCACACGACATCACCAGCAATATCAGACGATGCCGGCGACATCACTCTCTTCTCCAACATCTTTCCTCTTTCGTCACCGTACCCGCGACATTAGAGTTGCAGTAGCCTAGTACTAGTCTCGGATCAACCCAATATGGTCGCCTTGTACAAATCGACACATTTGTACTGAGGCTAGCCCCGGAGCAAGTTACATTGTTCCCTACTCTAACAAAGTTCCGTAAATGTTGTTGGATATCACCTTGTGAGTAAAAATTGTTTTTACATGGCTCTTCAGGCCTCTGATTGTGGTTCAAGTCAATACCCGAACTACTCGGTCTATGGCCATGAAGACGAAATCTTTCAGAAACTTATGGAGTGGCGTATAGTGAAGATCCGTGATTAGTCAATGAGTGAGCCGGTTTTGGATCAACGGAATCAACTGAACTTAACTGAGCTACTGCACTACTATAATTGGATGTTGATGAATCAGCTTTGAGTTGCTTACATAGTTACATGAGTAAGCCATGGTGGTAGATTCTTCTCCCTGACCTTCACTAGGGTTTTTCCTCTTTTCGTTCGAGGTTTGTTATCCAATCCCTGTGCTCACATCACTTCTTATCAAAGTATGGTTGGTAAAGTGGACCCTTTCTGAGGAAAGGGTTAACCGTCACCATCTCTCGAGTTTGGTTTGCTTGTCTTGCTGTCAAAAATAGAGGCGGCCAAATTTTGACTGACTTGCACCACTAGAAGAAGCATTATCATTCATTGGACAGTTCTTTCACATCTCTATTATCTGTTTATGAACTCTTGACCCACCTGTGACCTGTGCTTTCTTGAGACTGAAACTTTGGTCCGTCAATCTTATTTACTAGTTGCAACAACTGTCCCAGGATAGGACTGAGTTATCGGAAGGAGTGAGATTGCTCCACAGACCTCTTACTGCTAATACAAAATATGGGTTAGTAAGTTGTCGGAAATGAAAAAGACAAGCGTTAGGGGAAACATTTCCAAACCATCAGTAAAATGAAGCATTGAACAGTATGAGGTAACACTCTATCATCTTACAGACTAAATAAAAGCATTTTAAGATAACAGTCTATACCAAAAAAACATGCTACACTTCGATACAAGGTGACAAATTCAGATGCTTATTCAAAAAAAAGTCATCCTCTCAATAAAACAGCTACAATCACATACTCTAGTGCAGATACACGAACCTCGTATCATGCCCTTTATCTTAATGGCTACCAAACACATTGTTTCAATCAAGATACATACCTTTAGCTAGTTAGATACACTCATTGAAATTACTAGATACATACCTTTAGGTAGTAAGATACACTCCTTTAAGTTACTAGATACATATCTTTAAGATGCTAGATACACTTCTTTAAGTTACTAGATACATATCTTTAAGATGCTAGATACACTTCTTTAGGTTACTAGATACACACCTTCAAGTTGTTAGAGACACTCCTTTAAATTATTAGATACATACATTTAACTAGCTACATACATTTCTTTATGTTATTAGATACACTCAACGCCCAACAAATATCGTGTACTCACAAACACCACATCATTTACTTTATAATTATGTTACTAATTCGGCACCCGTGCATTAGGTCAGCCACTTCAATTCTTTTGCTCACATAAACAGAAAAATAAATACAAATGCATATACCATAGCTCTAATGTAATTGATAAGCTTGAAACAGCCATCGAAATCCAAACCCAGGGTTTTCTTCAAGAGGGTAAAATCAAACAGCTGTCTCATAAGTATTTGTGCGAATTATCATACGGGTCAGTTAACTAACCAAAACTGAAAAAAAATAACTACAGGATCATACGGGTCAGTTTCATGAGTATTTTATCATGACACTGTCTCATAAGTATTTGTACGAATTATATAATGTTTCTGCTATAATTTGGTCTTGCATAAGCTAGTGAAGTTATCAGGAAGCACTATGATAAGAAATGCGACCAACTTAGGCATCCGTTTGCGAAGGATATTAGTACTCATGTAATTGTTAAGAGTCAAAGAGGCCTGGCCTTGGACTGAGACCCTTGAACCTAAATTTATGTACAAAAAAAAACGACCTATATACAGTCAATAAAGCCGATACAAGGCTAATAAAGCCGATACTAGACCGTTATGGGTCATACGATCAATATAAAACAAGACGTGGTAGACTGCATGGACGCACCACCGAGTCTATGCTTAGCATGATTCACAACCATTATCGTAATTGCGACAAATACCCAGACTTGTTCCTTAACAACAACATTCTGAATTCTTATAAACCTTAATCAATCAAATATCGATAATGCAGACGGAAATGCAAACATAAATATATAAAGAAAAGGCTCACCCCTGTTCTTTGTTGATTCAATCCTCCATTTGTTGAAATCAGTAAGTATCTCTCGGGCTCAGTTTTAACCTCCGCTGCTAACTTACGCTCAAAACGGTCCTCTATTCCTACTAAATTCTCTTAGAGCTCCACACCTTCAACTCCTATGACACCGTCTTGTGGAGCACCGGAGATTTCATGGGATTCGTCAATGCTAGAGGAAATTTCAGCTCATTTTACGGAAAAATACCGATAACTAACCTGCATCTGAAAACAGGTATTAATTAAGGGCAAACACAAACTATTCAAGCCTAAACATTCTAATTTTGCAATTGTAAAACTGATCATTTGTTTTGAAAGACGATTTTGCAAGAGAAGACATTTTATATTGTTTGTTTTAACGACTTGGAAATAGATAGAACGAAAGATGACATACCCTTCATCTACCTCCCTTTCCTTACCCCTTCCCTTCATCTGAATCCAAACCACGGTGAAATATGGTATTGTCTACTTGTCATTGAATAGCACATAAAGAGAGCTTCCCAAACTTACCTCAAGAGTATAGTATACTTGGTCAGTAAAGATTCCTAAATTTTGTAAATATTGCCCTTGATCAGTAATCTAGATACACTCCTCTAGATTGCTAGATACACTCCTTCACCTTACTAGATACACTCCTTTGCTATAGTGATTAATTTAGGAGGTTAGGTGGGATGTGGATACATACAAATACAAACATTTTCCGTTACAGCACATGGAGAAGAATATTCAAATTTTCTAATTTAATCGAAAAATTGAACTAACACGAATCGAATCAGATCGAATAAATTGAATCTATGCAAAATTGAATCAAATCAAACTCAAATTGCATGAACAAAATGAACTAGAACAAAACAGAATCAAATTGAAGTTCGTAACTGAACGAAATGAATTGTAACAAATTGAATCAGATGCTCAATTGACTTTTACTTAAAATAATGTGACAAAATTGAATTAAACTTCAGTTCAATTGCTCAATTGAATCTTACTGATAAATTATAGTGAATTTACGCGAAATCAAATCAAACTAAACCGAAACTTCAAAGAAATCAGAGATACTAAAAAGTTACCTTGAGGACTTTATTTAATCAATTTCCGATTTCCAAACCTTAAATTAATATAGATACACTCCTTTAGATCAGTAATCAAGATACACTCCTTTAGATTCCTCCGACGATCGTCTGGAAAGCTAGGACGTATGGTGGTGGTGACTGGTGGTGACGGTGGTTGATGGAGGAGATGGATAGTTAGGTGGGATGTTGATATAAACATAAGGGATAAAGGGAGGGAAGGGTTCAGTGCGATGGGTTTGCTTTTGATGTATAAAATAATTTTTTTATTTAGTTCGTACCGGATCTCGCCCCTATATAATATATATATATATATATATATATATATCGGTTTTTCTAACGCGTGCCCTAAGGGCACACGTTAATAATACCATATCCACTTGTTAACAACATAATAAAGAATCTTTTTAAATAATTTAAGGAAACTTCACAAATTATGCCTTATATTTTATGTTGATTGATTTCCTTTAATCTCTCTCCTCTAATTAATTATATCTCCTTCCATTTTTAATTAAAAAGATTAAATAGACTTGACAGCCATTTGCATATTTCAATAATCACCAATTGCCATCATCGTTTCTAATAATCCTTTGATACCCAACCAATCTGCCAGTAAGTTAGCACCGCCAGAAATTTACGTTCGCTGTCGAGCCCTCAACACTATGATCGACTAATCAGACCATACTTGGCTCGAATTAATCGGAGATTTCATTTCTGACAACCTTGCAACGTCTCATTCTCGTTTGGTGAATATTACTCATCACTTCTACTCTCCATTATCTCTTTCCCAACATGGTTCGCCTAACGCAGTCTATAGTATAGTTTTTAGGGAACTTTACGGTGACAAACTACTAGATATTATCGAAAAAGTGCTTAGGGTTTAATTTCCGGCGCCGGAAATTAAACTCTAAGCCCTTTCTAGTATCGGTACGGACGTCGGAATGCTGATGGTAATTGAAATCATAGGCTAACAAACAAGAGATGGCTGGTCTGGATGTATACATTATGTTTGAGGAAGAAGGCGTGAAGGAAGAAAACTAATATAGGCAAGTAATATACGCATAAAGGAAAATTATTGATATGAGAGAGAAAAGTGAATAAATTAGGGGAAAATTACACAGTTTCCTTAAGTAATTTAAAAAGATTCTTTATTATGTTGTTACCAAGTAGATATACTATTATTAACGTGTGCCCTTAGGGCACGCGTTAGAAAAACCGTATATATATATATATATATAAATAGAGAAGGGTTCTTATAAGGCCTTGATACCATATAAGGCCCTAAGTCCTTATAAGAACCCTTGGATGGAAGGGATGGAGGGGTGAGATTACATCTAAATTGGATGGCCACTAACCAATCTACCCTAATTTGCTCCTCATTGCAATTAAAGTTCTCACTAATCCACTCATCCTCCTCCCATAATCATAATCCCCTCCCTCTCTATATCTCATTTCCTCACATTTCCTCTCATAATACCCGACAAAAAAAAAAAACCAATTTCTCTCTAAAAATCCCAACAAAAAAAAAAAAAAAAAAAAAAAAAAAAAAAAAACCTTTCTCCTCCTCACCCACTCACCAACCTGCCCACCCCACCACCTCCTAACCCGGCTCACCAACCCAACCACCTCATGCCAACACCACCACTGACGACCTCCATCTGACCCCACAACCTCCCTCCTCCTGCTGCCGCCACCACATACCACGAACCACCCCACAACCGCACAACCAACCACCTAGCTGCCTCGCACCATCCCCTGCTTCGTCTCCCACCACACCACAACAATAACACCGGTGACCCACAACACAAAAACACCACCTAACCGGTGGGAGATCCCACCACACCAACCAACACAGCAAACCAGTGACCCACGACCACCACCCTTCCTCTTCTCCCGACTACCCGCCACGCTGCCACCTCCCTCCCCTTGTTTTTTGATATTCCAGATCTGAGAATATAAGGGGTTTGTGTTGTTGGTTGTTGCGTTTTTGAGGTGGAGATTGAAAATGCGGTGGGTGTTGCGGTTGTTCGGTGGTGATGTTCCTTTTAGATTACATTTTTTTTTCAATTTTAAAAAAAAAATATATTGTTCGGTGGTGGAGATAGAAAACACCGAATAAAATTTTGTTTCTCTTATTGAATCAGATAATATTTCCTTATTTTTTGGTTTGTTGGTTTATGTGGTGAGTTACTGATTGATATTCCCCTTTTTAGTTTAGATTAACTTTTTGGTTTTATTTTTTTAGATCTCCTTTTTATCTAGTCTTTTTGTTTACGTATAATCTTATATTTACTAAATTATATTTATCGTTTTAGATGATATTTTAAAATTTCATTTTTGTTGTTCATTTTTTCAGATTTACCCTTTTGTTTTGTGTTTGTTTTTTGTTTTTTGTTTTTGTTATTTTTTTTTTTTATTTTGTTGTTATTGTTATTTGGTTTTGTTATTGTTATTTGGTTGTTATTGTTATTTGATTTTTTGGACTAAAGTTATACATCTTGTCTATTAAAGTTATACACTTCGTGCATTAGAGTTATACACACGATATTTAAATTTGGTTTTTTTTTTATTGTTATTTGGTTTATTTCAGATTTCGGGTTTGGTTGGGTTGTTGGTTTTTTGGTTTTATTATTGTTATTTGGTTTTTTATTTTTGTTATTATGAGTTTTTATGGTTTTTGTTATTATTTTTTTTTTTTTCAGATTTAATATTTGTTGATTAATTACGATTTTTCATATTTATTTGGTTTTTATAAAAGTTATACTATTTACGACTAAAGTTATACACTTAAAACATTAAAGTTATACACTGGGTGCATTAAAGTTATACATCTTGTCTATTAAAGTTATACACTGCGTGCATTAAAGTTATACAATTTTGGACTAAAGTTATACAATTTTGGACTGAAGTTATACAAAAATGACTGGAGTTATACAAAAATAGACCAAAGTTATACAAAAAAAGACTAAAGTTATACAAAAATTGGACTAAAGTCATACACCAATGGACTAAAGTTATACAAAAAAGGACTGAAGTTATACAAAAATAGACCAAAGTTATACAAAAAAAGACTAAAGTTATACAAAAATTGGACTAAAGTCATACAAAAATGAGCCAAAATTATACCAAAATAGACAAGAGTTATTCAAAAATGCATCAAAGTTATTAAAAAATGAACCAAAGTTATACAAAAATAGACCAGAGTTATACAAAAATAGACCAGAGTTATACAAAAATGCACCAAAGTTATACAAAAATGAACCAAAGTTATACAAAAATGGAGTAAAGTTATACAAAAATGCACCAAAGTTATACAAAAATGAACCACAGTTATACAAAAAAAGACCAGAGTTATACAAAAATGCACCAAAGTTATACAAAACATGGACTAAAGTTATACAAAAAATTGGACTAAAGTTATACAAAAATGAACCAAAGTTATACAAAAATGAACCAAAGTTATACAAAAATTGACTAAAGTTAGTCCATATTTGTCTAACTTTAGTCCATATTTGTATAACTTTGGTCCATTTTTGTATAACTTTGGTTCATTTTTGTATAACTTTAGTCCTTTTTTTGTATAACTTTGGTGCATTTTTGTATAACTCTGGTGCATTTTTGTATAACTCTGGTGCATTTTTGTATAACTTTGGTTCATTTTTGTATAACTTTAGTCCATTTTTTGTATAACTTTGGTCCATTTTTGGTATAACTTTGGTGCATTTTTGTATAACTCTGGTGCATTTTTGTATAACTTTGGTTCATTTTTGTATAACTTTGGTCCATTTTTGTATAACTTTAGTCCTTATTTGTATAACTTTAACCCATATTTGTATAACTTTAACCCATATTTGTATAACTTTAGTCCATATTTGTATAACTTTGGTTCATTTTTGTATAACTTTGGTTCATTTTTGTATAACTTTGGTTCATTTTTGTATAACTTTAGTCCAATTTTTTGTATAACTTTGGTCTATTTTTGTATAACTTTGGTTCATGTTTTTATAACTTTACTCCATTTTTGTCTTAGATGAAAAAAAAGTATCTCACAAAAAAAAAACGAGATTTAAAACACGAAATTTTTAAAAAAAAAAGTATAACAAGAAGAGATTTAAGAAAATGAATAAAAAATGATAACTAACAAAATAAAAGACAACTAAAATAAAATAAAAGACAAAAAAAATAATAAATGAAAAAAACAACTAAAAACATACAAATTCATACAAAACGAAAAAAAAAAAAAAAAAAAAACGAGTTGAAGAAAAAAAAAAAAAAAAAGTCAGCGGCGGTGGGGCGGCGGCGGTGGGGTGGCGGCGGCGGGGGTGGTGGGTGGTTATTTGGTGTCGGGTGGGGTGGTGGTGGGTGGTGGTGAATGAGGAAGAGGGGAATGAATGATTTATTTGAGTTTTTTGATTTTTTTGGATTTTTTGGTTTTTTATTTATTTGGATTTTTGGGTTTTTTTTATTTATTTGGGTTTTTTTTAGAGTTTGAGAGAAGGGAGAAATGAAATGTGTAAGATGAAAGAGAAATGGATGAGTGGAAAACAAATATATACTAAATTAGTGATTAATTAGAGTGGATTAGTGAAGGAGGAGAGAGATGGTGAGATTAGCTTTATAAACACACTTTTTGGGGTTGATCTCATCCCTCCATTTTCCTCCATCCAATGGCACATAATAGAACTTATGGACTCAATATAAATGTGGACCTTAGTTGATCTCTTCTCTCTCTCTCTCTCTCTCTCTCTATATATATATATATATATATATATATATATATATATATATATATATATATATATATATATATATATATATATATATATATATATATATAGAATTAGGATCACATGAGTTCACCCTATCTTTTTGAGTCTGTGAGTCCATGATACAATATCACGTTATACTACACAATATCACAGCTTACAGTTTCACACGTTATACTAAACAATATCACAACTGAAAAAAAAATTCGAAAACAAAATCGTGATATTGTTTTGTAATACAATATCACACGTTATACTAAACAATATCACAGCATACACTAAATTGAAAAAAAAAAAAAAAAAAACTTTCGAAAAAAAAAATTTGAAAAAAAAAATCATGATATTATTTTGTAATACAATATCACACGTTATACTAAACAATATCATAAAATAAAAAAAAAAAATAAAAAACTTTTTCGAAAAAAAATAAAATTGTGATATTATTTTGTAATACAATATCACACGTTATACTAAACAATATCACAGCTTAAAAAAAATTACTTTTTCGAAAAAAAAAAAAAAAAAAAAAAAAAACTTTTTCAAAAAAAAAAAAAAAAAAAAAACATTTTCGAAAAAAAAAATTGAAAAAAAAAATTTGAAAAAAAAAATTTGAAAAAAAAAAATTTGTGATATTGTTTTGTATAGTGCGTGATATTGTTTTATGGACTCATGGACTCAAATATATAGGTGGACTCACCGGATCTTGCCTCTCTATATATATATATATATATATATATATATATATATATATATATATATATATATATATATATATATATATATATATATATATATATATATGAATTTTTACTTGTCATTACGTGTTTGTATTACAATTAAATGGTTTGTGTCGGTAGTAATATACATGGACTCATTGGTATTAGTTACCGTTACATTTATGAAAATGATTTTGCTTTGCTAGCTACTTGTTTCGGTGCGATGAGAATTCGGGTTATTGGTCACGGTGTGGGAGTCGTGGTCTTCCCTTAACTCCCCTTGCTTCCTTGTGTAATCCTCTTAAACAATTTTATGATATTGTGGTTAAGACTCACCACCCTCTTATTTTTGGGCTAACCACAAGTATGTATTTGGGCTCATTTGGTTTGTTTGTCGGGCTCTTTTGGTTTTACTTGTTAGGTTTTATTAATTGGGTTTGTTTTGTTTAATTGGTTGAGTTTCACATGATTTAATTGTTGGATTTTACATGAGTAGTAAGTTGGGTCTAACATATCTTGTTTGTTGGGCTTAATGTGATTTAATTGTTGGACTCCTCAAAATTTGTTTATTGGGCTCATAAATGAGTCACTTGGACTTGGTCACATTTTATCCCGTATATTTCATATAACGTAAATTATTCATTATCACTTGTTATATTTTATTTAATCGGCATATTAAATTATAAAATGAAATATTTATTTGCATAAGACAGGTATGAGATATTTATTATTAAATAATTATTTGTGAAGGGTCATATTCTTGATAATGTCTAGTATTGTTCGGTTGTGTGAGTCTTGGTTCTACCGGATACTAGGGGTGAGCCAGAGGCCCTCTAGTTGCGGTATGAACGTCGGGAGTGATGTTCCCATCCGTATTTATGGTGATGCAGGCCATAAGTATGAATGTGACATTAATCATCCCGTCTCGAGTCACGGTCCCATCGGACACTAGGGGGTGAGCCGAGGCCCTCTAGTTGCCATAAGGTCGTCGGGATTGATGTTCCCATCCGTACTTATGGTGAGATGCAAGCCATAAGTATGAATGTGACATTAATAATCCCGTTCTATGTGCTTGTTTCTTTGTGCTTGTTTGTTGTATTTGGCCATGTTTTAAAGGTAACCATTGAGCGGATACTTGTTTGTTGTGCCTCGGACATGTTTTAAAGGTAACCTCTGAGTCGGGCACTTGTTTGTTGTATTTGGCCATGTTTTAAAGGTAACCGATGAGCCAGATACTTGTTTGTTGTACCTCGGACATGTTTTAAAGGTAACCTCTGAGTCGGGTACTTGTTTGTAATATTTGGACATGTTTTAAAGGTAACCGTTGAGCCAGATACTTGTTTGTTGTACCTCAGACATGTTTTAAAGGTAACCTCTGAGTCGGGTACTTGTTTGTAGTATTTGGACATGTTTTAAAGGTAACCGCTGAGCCAGATACCTGTTTGTTGTACCTCGGACATGTTTTAAAGGTAACCTCTGAGTCGGGTAATTGTTTGTAGTATTTATACATGTTTTAAAGGTAACCGCTGAGCCAGATACTTTATGTGTTGTGTCTCGGACATGTTTTAAAGGTAACCTCTGAGCCGGACACTTGTTTGTAGTATTTGGACATGTTTTAAAGGTAACACTGAGCGGATACTTTAGAGGTCGTGCCTTGGACATGTTTTAAAGGTAACCGCTGAGCCAAGGTACTTAAGGACTTGTGTCTCGGACATGCTTTAAAGGTAGCCTCTGAGCCGGATGCTTTGCTTATTATGTGATGTTAGCAGTCCCATTTCATGTATTGTATGTTGTTTAGTTTTCAAAGTTGGATGTATCATATGCCTTATCTATGATCGACTACGCATGTTTTGAATGTTAGTCTCATGTCTGAGTGCTTGTATCAAATAGTTATATTCACGATGTTCTAATATGTTCTTGTTTATATGTGCTTCGACATTTTGTGGCTGGGAGAACCTTAAGTTACTCCCCACTGACTGTGGCGTTCATGTTTACATGAATGACAGGTTGTGAAGATGCTTACGTGGGGAAGACGTGTGGGCTAGCGAGAACTAAACCCTTGGACCTTAGTTTGCTAGTTTAGAAACCCTTTATTTGTTTATTCGTGGGATATCTTTTCCCCGCTTTCTAGACTTGGGTTGTAATAACCTAAGTTTGTCTATTGTTGTTTTTGTTTCATTTCCTTTTTGGCACCCGCGTGTTAATCTTTAACTAGTAATAAAAAGTTTTTAAAAATATCATAAATTTCCGCTTTAATTTATTAGTTATATTTTCCGCTTTATCGCGGGGTGTCACAGTTGGTATCAGAGCCTATGTTGCTCCCGACGCACACACGTGTACCCCAAATTTAAATTTGAACTTGACCTTGAATAATGAATGAGAGATGGGTAGACTTAAGGACCTAAGGTGGTAGTCTGTAGTGTGTTTGTTCTTTGTTAGGTTCTAACATGTTTGTTGATTGTCATTTAATAATTGTTGTGCCCTTGGATCAATAACGGTAAATTTACCATGTGGTGATCAAGATTTGGTGCCTATTGCCGAGGATTGAAGATTTGCTCAACTTTGAAGAATGCTTCTACTTCTTCAAAGATGTTTCTCATTCTTTGTGTACCTTGCCCTGTTCTTCACTTCTTAATGCTTATTCCTTCCTCTAAATCCTCTTTTCTTTTTCCTGGTAAGTCACTCTTGTATTTCCTAACTTGTCCTTTGTTCCTTACTTATCCTTCCTTAACGCCTTTTTGATAGTACTATTTCTTTTGAGGAATATTGACCTTGGTTGGAAAGTTTGACTTTTGAGGAGATTGTTGTGTTTGACCCTTAAACCTAGTTTTGAGAGGATTTGATGTTGGAAAGACTTAGGTAGTGTGATGAGACATACTTGATGGTTCTTATACCTATATCCTTGATAAAGTGAGTATATTTGAATGGTGGATTTGAGGATATAGGATTGACTAAGTAAGTCGAGTTTTTGATTGGCTTTCGTAATCACTTTGGACATTAGAGTTTGATAATGTAACTGTTACCATGTGATAAATGCTAATTATGGGATTATTAGTTAGTCTAAGTGAGTGATCTTGATTACTACATGAGGTACGGTATGAGAGTGAGACTAAGCTACATTATTGGAAAGTCTTAGCGTTTGTTTTAGTAGCTAGAAAGGATAATGGAATGGTTACACTAGTTGGATACGAGTATAGCTTTGTTGGAAGTTTTGACCTTGATCTAGTGGAAGTTGTTTGTGGATGTTTGAGGATTTGGAGTGATGAAATCACACTTATAGTGGAGTACCTTGTTTCACGGAATTGCTTAGGGTGAAGTAACATGAGTGTTTTGAGGAAATCCTTAGAAGTGTTTTGGTCATAAGTTTTGTTGTTGGGAAGTTTTCGGAACCGTTTAGGCTGATATTGTTATTTGGGATTCGAGTACTTGGCGTTTCCTTCTTGTCTAATTCTCTTCTTCTTTGACCATGAGCGTTACCGTTCATACCTCTCTTCCTCGCTTCGTCATGCTCCTCCTTTAAATTCGATGCTGATAACCTATGAAACTTTATCTTTGACGTCCTTGTTGATTTGATTTCAATTCTTATCCCTAGGAAGTTCATCATAGTTCTTTTGTCCAGTTTCTCAACATTTTAAACTACCGTTTTTGGTTCGTTGTTAATAACTTATGTTACTATTATAAAATTTTCCCGACTTGTAAAGATTTGAAAAATGAAAATTTGATTTAATTCTCTAATTGTTCTTTGAGTATAAACTTTTTTATCATAATTTTAATTTCTAAACCCGGGATTTCTTTAAATTTTATCCAACTTCTATTAACTTTGATCTATTAATGATTCTTTGTCAAAGTTTAATGTTACATTTTCAGGAATTTGACTCCCTTTTGGGTTTAAAAGTGAAACCTTTATTTCTATTTTGGCTTTTGCAAAAGAAAATTTGAGTGGATTACCTTTTTCTTTTGATTTTAGTGTTGATCGGATGTTAGAACTCGTTATTAGAGACGTTTGATAACTTGTTCTACGCTTGTCGGCGAGTGATTTTTGTTTTAAATTTGTCTTTAACTTGGAAAGTTAGCGTTCTTGTGTGCACGACAAGAGCAATTTCGTTTCATGAATGAGATTTATACTTTTGAAAACTCTTCATTAATGTTTTTGAAAGTATTTTGATTTTCGATTTATACAAATGATTTGCTTTTTGACCTTATCTTTGATTTGGAATGTGATGTTCTTGAATGCGCAACGAGAGCACTTCCGTTCCTTTGATGAGAATCTGGTTTTGTCGGAAATTTTTATTTGAAACTTTTGAAAGAATTTTAATTCTTACGATAATTAACCTTTTAATGTGTTGGTTACCGATTTCAAAAATCCAGTTTTATTTTTATATAACCTTTCACTTCTACTTTCAAGTTTCGAGGACGAAACTTTTTAAAAGATGGGGCGATTGTAACACCCGCGAAATTCCCATTTTGACAATTATAATTTATTAAACCGTTTAATCACTCTATTTTATATTTTTGAAGTATTCAATTTAATTAATGTTATTTCAAACACGATTTTCATAAAAGTAATATATATAAAAACTCTTTTATATAAAAATACGTATTATTAAATTATATTTTTGAGGCATAATTTATATAAGAATAGATGTATACATATTTTTGGTCGGACAATAATGATAGTGATAATAATAATATTAGTTTCCGTCTCAAGTTATAATAAACTCGAGACATTAATCCGTCTAGCTTTAGACCGTCACATTTCACTTTGTACATGCTTTAATCCGGACCAACCAGAAATCGACAACACGCTCACCTACCCCCTTACACCCTACCTCTAAATATCTCTTTTATATATATATATATATATATATATATATATATATATGTATATATATATATATATATATATATATTTATATTTATATTTATATTTATATTTATATTTATATTTATATTTATATTTATATTTATATTTATATTTATATTTATATTTATATTTATATTTATATTATTATTATTATTATTATTATTATTATTATTATTATTATTATTATTATTATTATTATTATTATTATTGTTGTTGTGGTTGTTGCTTACCGTGTCCCCACCCCATTTATCTCTCCTCATTTCTTCTTCTTCTTTTCCGTTCCCCCTGCAACAACAAACAAACAGCAACAACAACACCATATTCAAACACTCATTTCCGTCTCCTTCAAACCCGGTTTTCTTCCTCATCTCTCTACCAAATTCGATGATTTTTGTACCATTAGCTTCCCTTCCTCATTCTCCTTCTTTACATGTAAGACAGACGCCATCTTGCCCTCTATTTCTGTTCGGTCGTCTTACATTGGGCTCGAATTTCCTGCCTTTTTCCTTCGTTCCTGCGTTTGGAGGTGAGTTGGGACAACTCAGAGTAGCTGTGGACCGGGAGCATGCTGTTCTAAAGAGCAATGAGGTAACGGTGATAGGTTACTCGACAAAATGTCGGGAATCCGTCCTTCTTACTTGTTTTTACCTTCTTTTATCATAAAGGTTAAGTCTTTGTGTGTTCCTCATGAATGGGGTTGTTTTTGTGTTGTTAATGGTCATTTTACACGGCTGTTTTGGTTGCCTTTGTCGTCAATTTTCCTCTTGAATTTGGACGAAAAGAGCTGCTGGAACTCTGTTTTGGTGCCGTGTATAGGGTGTGTTGGTCCCTGTTTTGGGACAGACGAAACAGCCCTCAGATCTGTCTTTTGTGTCTTGTCCTTACGCTAATGTCGTTACATGTATACTCGATATTTTTCCGCTTGAAAAACTCAGTTTTTAGACGGTTGGTGTCTTGTTTTTATACCGTGTATTGGACTATGTTCGGGGCCTATGTTGGCTCGGGTTTGGATGCTGGTCTGCAAGCTGTTTGGCAGCAGTGGCAGCCGTGGTAGGTTGCAGCGTGGGCTATAGTGTAGCGAGTATTTGGTAGCCGCCATCTTAGTAATCTCATGTGCCCTTCCGTCTCAAGTGTTTATTGATACGTGCCTAATGTATAGTCTTTTTAGCCTATTTTAGCACGTATTTCTATGCATTTTTATACTGTTTCTATGGTATTTTGCCCCGAATTGGCTACTTTGGTTCGTTTTGTCCATTTTGTAGAAATGAACGCGAAAGTAGTGGAATCGTACCCTTTTTCGTCTTTTTTGCATGCATTTAGAGGAGACGGGATTGTCCCAGAGTGAGATACTGCATTTTGAAGCGTCATGGCACGGATTACGAGGCATTTAGGCGCGGACTTGAGCTGAAATGAAGTCAAGGTACTCGATCGAGCAGTTTTACCACTCGATCGAGTGGTTTCTATGTCCCAAATTGGTCGATCCAGTGGTTTTCCACTCGATCCTTAGCTTGCAAATAGGCCAGTTACTCGATCGAGTAACTTTCTACTCGATCGAGTAGATTTGCTGTGGTGGTTGCTCGATCGAGTGGTTTTAATCCACTCGATCGAGTGGTTTCGCTATTTATGGGCTTTAAACAGCCCGTGTTATGTTTAATTCCGCAAAAACTCATTTACTTTGCTATTTAAACCTACATTAGTTAGGTTATTAGGAATCAGTTTTTACTCACTACTTAGTTCCTATCGAACTTTATTTCGGGATTGCTTTCGCTTGGAATTTGTGTTTTTTACGCCGGATTCGCATCGATTGTAACTCTTTCTCTTCCTTTATTAATAATTAATCTTTTGTTTGCTTTAATCTCTTGTTCCGTTACATTTATTCCTTTGCCCTAATTTCTCTTTATGCAATTTATTGGTTATTTCATTATGTTTATTTGAAATCTATCTCATTGTTAGTTTAATTAGCGATATGAGTAGCTAAACCCCTTTCATGTTGGGATTAGGGGATCTGCGGTAGGAAAGTGACGATGTAGTAAATGAATTAGACGAATTGATTACAAGGCTCTGTCACCATAGCAATTTAATTGTTTTTAACCGACTTAGTTGAGTGCACACTTCTAATTTAACCTTTAATCTGGCTAAAATTAATCCTAGATCGAAAGATTGGACTAAATAGGCCTGCTATGAACAGTAGACTACCCTGACGAGAATGAAAGTTAAGTTAGTGGTATTTTAGGATAGAAAGTGGACCGAAAGGACCTTTCAACATCCGTCTTACATTAATTCGTCTGAGTCATTTACAACTGAGTCACTGGACGTTTAGAAACCAATTCAAACAACCCCCATTTGTTACCTTAAGATTAGAATTAGGCAACTGATAATTGCACCGCCTCCCTGAGGATTCGATACTCGACTGCCTCTACTACATTTTAGTTGAGACCGTTAGGTTTATTTTTGATAGTACACGACAGAGCTGTCAAATTTTGGCGCCGTTGCCGGGGAGGCAATTGTTTAAATTATTAGTTGTTTTATTTTTAGTCTTTCTTTTAGTTTAAGGGGCATCCGTTCCTTAAACTATTCTTATATTCTATTTGTAGTTTCTTCTTATGCGCAGGTCACAGGGTGGTGAATTACTACCGATCAATCCTGAGATTGAGAAGACTTTGCGTGAGTTGAGGCGATCATCTAGGATATTGCCGACAGAGGAAGAGCTGAGTACTCTGTCCAGTTACTACGAGAACGCTCTGTTTGAGGAGGATCCACCTTCATCTCCTATTTCTAATTCATCAGCTGAGACCATCACTTCTCCGGACATTCTAGAAATGGCCGAAGAAGCAACTATTGCCAGTCACTCTGAGCCGACAGCTGCGAATCTCTATAAGGGATTTGCATTACCAGGGGAGGCAAGAAAATTCGAGCCGAAGCCGTCCTATATCAATTTGGTTGAGAGAAACCAATTCGGGGGAGCTGCAAATGAAGATGCAGCCAAGCATATGGAGACTTTCATTGATTATTGTTGTTCCATACCCCCACCAACTGGCGTGACCCCGGATCAGATAAAAGAAACCATGTTTATTTTCTCACTCCGCGATGCTGCAAGGGAGTGGTATAGGGATCTGGACCGAGCTGCTCATGGGATAACTGACCGGAATTCGCTGGCTTTAACATTTTACAAGAAATATTTCTCTGCCTCGAAGACCAATGCCATTAGAGCTCAGATCACGAGCTTTAAACAGGGTCCGGATGAGAACTTTCATGAAGCATGGGTCCGTTTCAAGAAGCTGGTGCGAACTATTCCGCACCATGGGTTCGAAAAATGGAGTCTATGCAATCAGTTCTATAATGGGCTGTATGATGATCAGAGGGCTATCTTGGATGCTGCAGCTAGTGGCCGATTTGCTGAGAATATGGGAGAGACTAAGGGGTGGAAGATCATTGATGACTTAGCCACCCATAAAGCTGAGTATGGGAATTTCAGAGGGAATCAAAGGAGGAGTGCTTAATCTTCTTCTGTAGCTGCATTAGAGGCTCTCACGGAGAGATTCGATAAGTATGAGTTGGGAGGAGCCTCGAAAGGAGGAATCTACCATGTGAATGCTATTTCAGACAGTCCTTTCGTCTGTAAGAGATGTGGAGGAGAGGGACATGTTTCAGATAATTGTCCACATTCTTATGAGTCTTGTGCTGCCTTTCAACATTACAGGCAGACAAACACCTATTATGAGCCGAACATCCACCCCAATTTGAGGTGGAGTAGTCAAAATGTGCTCAATCCTACTCCTCCTCCGCACCAGCAGCAGCCGTATGTCCCTCCACACAAGAATCAACAAGGCTTTCAGAAGCCTCCTTCTTTCACTCCTTCTAATCAAGGTGCATCATCTTCCGGTGGGGTGAGTGAAATAAGTGAGATAAAGTCTATGTTGCAATCCATTACAAAGCAGTTTCAGCTAAGTGATCAACAGAAAGATGCGTCCATTAAGGCACTTGAAACTCAAGTTGCCTAACTAGCTGCGAATCAATCCTCGAGAAAGCAGGGTCATCTACCGACTCAAAATGAGAAGCATCCACATGAGACGGTAAATCTGATAAATTTGAGAAGCGGTCTTTCTTATGAGGGACCGGAAGTGTTGAAATCAAACCCGAGGAAGGCTAAAACTGATGGTGAACAGTGTTCTGTCGAAGAAAATAAGCTCACGGCAAAGCAAGTGCTCGATCGACTGATTACAGGTGGTCGATCGAGCAGAACTGGAGACGAAAGTGCTCGATCGAGTGGTTTTTCCACTCGATCGAGTGAACAGGAAGAGCAGACTGGTCGATCGAGTAGTTATTCTACTCGATCGAGTAAAGCAGAAAATGGAGTTGCTCGATCGAGTGAAAATATCACTCGATCGAGTGAAATTGACGAAGATTTTACTCGATCGAATGGGTATATTTGTCGATCGAGTAGTTTTGATGACGGGAAGCTTGTTCGAGAGCCTGCTAGTGCTCGTTTAAGCGAGGAATCACCGGAAAGACCTCGTTCGAGAGGTAAAAAGCGTCCAAAGGATACAGAACTTGCACTGGAAGATACATTGGAAGCGAGAAACAAGGGACTCTAAATACCCATCATGGTTCCCTTCCCTAGGCGGCTGCAGAATACTAAAGCTAATCAACAATTCGGGAAATTTGTCGAACTTCTGAAAAGCTTAGAAGTCAATGTGCCGTTCACTGAGTTGCTGACAACGTACCCTCTTATCTTAAGTTCATGAAAGAAATTTTATCGCGTAAGAGGACTATTAGTGATAGTGAGACCGTAGCTTTAACTGAGGTGGGGTCAGCCCTATTTCAAAATAAGTTACCTCCTAAGCAGTCGGACCCGGGTAGTTTTTCGATCCCTTGTCATATCGGTATCCATTTGATTGATAACGCGTTATGCGATCTAGGCGCTAGCGTGAGTGTCTTACCGTTATCTCTAGCTAAGAGATTTGGTTTGACAAAGCTGAGTTGCACCAACATGACTGTCCAGATGGCCGACCGTAGCTTATCACGGCCATTAGGTGTAGTAGAAGACGTACCTGTTCAGATCGGGAAGTTCTTTATTCCCGTTGATTTTGTTGTCTTAGACATCCTCGAAGATGCACACACCCCTATCATTTTAGGGAGGCCATTTTTGTCTCCGCCCGTGCGATTATAGACGTCGGGGGAAGACTTTGACTTTTCGAGGTAGGGGACGAGGAGCGATTTTTCATCGTCTAAGTTCGGAGAGCTCCCATGCAAGCCCAGCCTTGCAATGCTCTCTCTTCTATTGATCCTATTATTGACACTCCGGATGAAAATTTGGAGAATTGTCTTTGCTATTGTTAACCCTCCGCCTCAGACTGAGAGCAAAAAGGAGGAAAGTTCGTCTGTTTTCCTTGCTGCAGGTACATATGAAAGCAATGAAGGAGCTGTCAAAGGAAATGGTGCAATTAAAGTCGATTAGATTGGAGATGATGACGCTACAGCTGGTGATAAAGGAGCAAGGACGAGGAAGGTTCGTGCTTATGTGGATGCGAACTACTCCCCTCCTACCGTTTCAAATGATAATTCATGCTCATGGAAGTTGAAGAGGACAGTCAATGTTGCTGAGATGACATCCTCCAGTCAGGAGCCCTCCAAGGGGCTACTGAATTGCATTGGAAATTGAGCGGGGAAATGCCCCGTATAACGCTTTGTAATAGATAATTTTTAAATTTTCCGTTGAATTTGTTTTATTGCTTTTAATTAGGACAATTAGTTTTAGACAGTTTTTAGCGTAGATTTAAGATTATAGACTGTTCTTATGCGTATTTGGTATTTTGGGAAATTTTTGCACGTGTTTTTATGCAGGTTTGGGGAAGTTTTACGCATTCCAAGGAAGAAATGACGAAATTAAAGAGCTTACGCGAGAAAAGAGCTCGATCGAGTACTTTTTGTACTCGATCGAGTGAAAATATGGTCGATCGAGCACTTTTTCCAGTCGATCGAGTAAAGCAATAAGTGGGACTTCTCGATCGAGCAGATTTCTACTCGATCGAGCAGATGGAGCATCAGAGTGCTCGATCGAGTGGTTTAAAACCACTCGATCGAGTGAAATGAACAGGGCACAGGGAGTTTTTCTCACTTAAACTCTTTTTCCTAATTCTAATTTCATTTCCCCCTAATTTTCGTCTACTCTACCCTAATTGCGATCAGTTTCATCCCCAAATCCCCATTTTTTCTTGCCCAATATCCAAATCCACCACCTACAATCCCTTCCTTGCTGATTAATCTTTCAAAGCCCTATAATTTCCCCTTTATTTGTGCTCTTTTTCACGGTTTTTAACGCGGGTTAGGGTTTGCGGTCTTGAGCTCGAAAAATCGCTTGTTTTTGCTTGATTATTGAAGATTAATTGCATTTGTAGGTTATATTCATCAAGTAAGTGTTTCCTCTAGCTTCATTGCATTTTAATTTCATTATTTTTGCATTTTTATGAGGAAAAACCGGTATTAGGGTTCGAAAATCCATGTTGATCGAATTTTTTTCGACTTAATTTGTGTTTATGCCCTTGTTTATCTTGCTTGATGATCAAAATCCCCTTCCTCGCTGTTTTTGCATGCTTAATTCGAATTCTACATGAATTTTTGCGATTTGGACTCAGGACAGTCGAAAATTTCGACTGTCAGACGGGTTTTTGCGGCTGTCATTTGTCTAAGCTAGCTTCCTTGTTGCGATAATGCTGCTGTTTGTAGAATGTTTAACATGCCTAACATGCTTCCATTCGAATGTGCGCGACTTTTTGCAGTTAGGGCTGTTTCAGTCGAAATTCTTGACTGACAGACGGGTTTACTTGTTTCTATGGCTTAATTCACCTCAGTATTGGTTATATGCTGTTGTTGTTGACTGTTATTCCCATTCCCTATCGCCATTTACATTATGTCATTCGAAATTTTGAGGAATTGTTGGGATTTATGTGCTGTAGGTCGAAAATTTTCGACTGGTAGGGGAGTTTTTCTGGTTTAACATGCTGATTTCTTGCTGTTTTAGCCTCTGTTAGCCACTATTTTTCTTATCATGCCCCCTACCCTTGTTACAGGATGAAGTCTAGTTCTCTCCCTTCTACTAGCTCCACCTCTAGTCCGTCTTTGAGTGAGACAGTGGCCCCTGCTGTTGCCACTGCCTCCGCCTTAGTCACCACTGCAGCCCCAGTGTTTCTAGTTTCAGCTGCAGGGACAGTTTTTGCTCCAGCTAGCTCAGCTGCTAGCTCGATTCAGTCGCCACTTCTCTACGGTCACCACCACCTGCTAGCACTCGTCTTTGCTAGTTCTTCTTCAATGGTGACCACAGCGACCACTACCCTCGCACCGACTTCTACCTTTACACTGTGGCGGACTCGCCGGCCGATCATGTTGCCTTGAGCGACCACGGTTCCTCACACCGTCGCTTCACGGGCTTCCGCTTTGAGTTCCAGAGGCCGGAGTCGAGACGGCCCGAGCCGCACCACTCCAGTACCCTCTACTTCCGCTCCTAGCACTTCTCAAGAGCCCATTCTTTGCCTCTACTTCGGCACACGATCACGGTCCGAGGTGACACTTCCCTCGACCCTCACCCGGACTACCCACAGGTACATTTCGTTAACGTTTTACATCGCAAGAAATTTTTTCATTTAGTACGCTGTGTGCATGTACCTTCCCGTTTTCTAGAGAAAACGACACTTGTGAGACTCGGCATTTACGAGTCGGTTTGTGACCTCTTTGCGGGCCACGGGGATGGCCGGGCTCATCACTATGAGCGGCCGCACTTTTTCTCGGAGCCGAGCCTCGAGTTTCTCGGCTCCTTTACTTTCTCCTCGGGGCGTACGAGACCGACCCGATTGTTCTTGATGTCCTTCCGGTTGTTTAACCAGGACCTTCCCGATGACCTTAGCGGAGTTTGGTAGGATACTTGGCCTTTCCTCTACGGGCGTGACTGTTGCCCCTAGGAAGGTCCACCGCCAGCTGTGGCGGACTTTAGCTCAGACTACCTACCAGGAGCGAAAGCTCCATCAGGTCCACCTTCCCCCTGTCCGTTGTTTCTTTAGACTGATGGGGAGCACTATTTTCGGCCGAAAGGAGCCGAACAACATGACAAACACCGAGCTCTCCATCCTGGGCGGTCCTTTTACCTTCAACATAGCTTACTTGACCGCCTAGTACCTTCAGAGCCATGGGCTGAAGGAGACGGGAACTATTGCCTGCGGTGGCATAGCCACCATTCTTGCCCGTTCTCTTTTTCCCGTTTGGCCTCGTGACTTGCAGTACCTCGCCGGAGAGAGGCTACTGAGTCTGGACGCCATGCTCTCTTAGCATTGGCTTACCCCAGACTACCAGACTTGGAAGATAGACGGCTCCTTGTCTGTGGACTTACCTTGTGAGACTCTCCCCCGTCTTGAGCCCTTGCCCACTGTTGCAAAGGGCCACCGTCTGCCACCACTGCCTGACTTTCACCTTCCACTCCGACCTACTCCTGATGCACCCGCCGCCAAGAACCGGCGACTTGAGACTGGAGAGGGGTCCACACCTTCAGGGAGTGCCCAGCCTTCCACGGCTACTCCCGATCCGACCCCTACTCCCACTACTACTACCACTCCTACTCCACCTCCCACTGACCAGACACAGACTGAGCCGGTCTTACCGGCTACTTTCGTATCACCTCCTCCTTTTGTGGCGCCCGCGGCCCTGGACCAAGGGGGCGCATTTTACGGTTTTTTGCTTGAGGTTGCAGCGCATCAGGCTCGTATGGAGAGGGACATGGCTCTTGCCTTGCACCCTCTGTACGAGTACCACTTGCGGCGACACAGACCGATCCCAGAGGGTTGGCCACACCCTTCCTTCTTCCGGTACCCACCTGAGGGGTACCCGGTTTCTGACGAGGAGGAGGACGAGGACCCAAAGGTGGCAGTGGAGAGAGCTCGTGCTGAGGAGCAGAGGAGGAGAGAGGAGGAGAGAGACCCGGAGTACCGGGTGGTGGAGGAGATCTGTGACAGCAGTGACGACAACGACGAGTAGCTACTGGTCTACTCACTTCCCCAGTTTTCTGGCTGGTTTGGGGAAGTTCGTATTTTGTATGTATCTTCTTACTCTTTTATTTTGTCTCCTTTTATTTACTGTTTTTATTTTCTTTTGGTTGTATATTCCCGTTCCCCCGTATATATCTGCTGGTGTATGCTGGAGGACAACGAGGGCGTTGTCCGTTTTGGTTTGGGGAGGGGTATTGCATCCTTTTGAGTCTGCATTTGCATTTGTTTTTGCATTCACGTTTATTTTTCAGCTTGCATTGTTTTTTATTTTCATTAAAAATCAAAAATCCAAAAAATTAGAAAATAGAAAACTTCAAAAATTTTCACGTTTATTTTTGCATATAGGTTGAGTCGGAACGGTAGATTTCCGTGATGAAATTGCACTTTAACTTGTCATTTTACTTGAGCCTTGCACTTCTTTTGATAGTTATTAGCTTTGTCATACGCATAGTCTACGAGTTTCTGTTCAAATATAGCTGACTGTTTAGATTTGACCTGATAAATTGGCAAACTACTTGAAAAATTCTGAGATATTAGAGCCATAACTGGTGACATTCATGACCAGTTCATTAGGAATTGAGAGTAGTACTCCTTGCATAGCATGTTCGTCTCTTTTGCACTTTTATGACATTCAATTTCTTGTCAAATGCACATATTCGGGTTTGTGGTTGGTGTCACATGTAGGGAGGTGCTTGCAAATTTCCCTTTCCTTATATTTTTCACCCATTTAGCTCCACATTAGCCAAATTTGCCTTTTTGACCCATCAGCTACATCCCAAACTAAGCCTGCCTAGTCAAGCTAGTTAGTATGTTCTTTTGTGGTATGATCTTCCATTGCATTTTGGCCCATATTTCTTGTTTGGAGTTGGTGTAAGTATAGAGGAAGGAGGAAAAAGAAAGAAAAAAGTATTGAAAAAGAAAAAAAAAAGACGTGAAAGGAAAAGAAAAAAAAAAAGAAAAAAAATGAAAGAGAAAGCTGAATCACGTAAGAAAAAGAAGAAAAAAAGAAAAAGTTTGAAAAAAAAGTTGATTTGTTTCAGTTAGTTCATTCAGACGGTGTTTAAAAAAGGGAAGTTTGTGACCGTCTGACTCCTCCGCTTTATTCTATATTTTTTGAGGAGATTGTGTTTGAGTTTAGTGAGTTGTGTGCCAAATGAAGGGCACTTGTACTTAATTTTTCAGTCAGTTGAGATTCGGATGATTTATTATGGTCCTGTTAGGAACTAGCTTGACGTTTTTACCTCCACATTTCCATAACATGTTTTGCCTTTTCTCACCTGAACCTCACTATTCCCATATTATTTGTAAGTCCTCGGCTGTGACGGACATTATTGGTTGGAGTGTGTGCATTAGTACTTGAATTGTCTTTCATTTTTGTTGCATGCATGCTATGTAGGTCGCAGTTAGGTGAGTGACTGTCTTTTCTTCTCTCTTTTACATATAACATTCACCCTTTGCTTCATGAGAGAAGAGTGATCACGAGAGAGTCCGATTTTGTTGGTCTTGCAAGGTCGATAGGTTGGCTATATTTCTGAACAGCTTATAACTCGTTTGCATATTGACTGCTTAGCTTTAACTGTTAGTTTTCGTTGCATTAAATTGGTTCAAGTAGACAAGTTAAGCTAGCTCTGAGTTATCGTTTCCGTTCCATTAGTTTAGTTTTGAGTTTACTCGAGGACGAGTAAAGGTTTGGTATGGGGAGGTTTGATACGTGCCTAATGTATAGTCTTTTTAGCCTATTTCAGCACGTATTTCTATGCATTTTTATACTGTTTCTATGGTATTTTGCCCCAAATTGGCTACTTTGGTCCGTTTTGTCCATTTTGTAGAAATGAACGCGAAAGTAGTGGAATCGTACCCTTTTTCGTCCTTTTTGCATGCATTTAGAGGAGACGGGATTGTCCCAGAGTGAGATACTGCATTTTGAAGCGTCATGGCACGGATTACGAGGCATTTAGGCGCGGACTTGAGCTGAAATGAAGTCAAGGTACTCGATCGAGCAGTTTTACCACTCGGTCGAGTGGTTTCTATGTCCCAAATTGGTCGATCGAGTGGTTTTCCACTCGATCCTTAGCTTGCAAATAGGCCAGTTACTCGATCGATTAACTTTCTACTCGATCGAGTAGATTTGCTGTGGTGGTTGCTCGATCGAGTGGTTTTAATCCACTCGATCGAGTGGTTTTAATCCACTCGATCGAGTGGTTTCGCTATTTATGGGCTTTAAACAGCCCGTGTTATGTTTAATTCCGCAAAAACTCATTTACTTTGCTATTTAAACCTACATTAGTTAGGTTATTAGGAATCAGTTTTTACTCACTACTTAGTTCCTATCAAACTTTTACTGCGTACTTCATCCTTCACTACTGTAACTTTATTTCGGGATTGCTTTCGCTTGGAATTTATGTTCTTTACGCCGGATTCGCATCGATTGTAATTCTTTCTCTTCCTTTATTAATAATTAATCTTTTGTTTGCTTTAATCTCTTGTTCCGTTATATTTATTCCTTTGCCCTAATTTCTCTTTATGCAATTTATTGGTTATTTCATTATGTTTACTGCTGGAAATCTATCTGCTGTTAGTTTAATTAGCGATATGAGTAGCTAAACCCCTTTCATGTTGGGATTAGGGGATCTGCGGTAGGAAAGTGACGATGTAGTAAATGAATTAGACGAATTGATTACAAGGCTCTGTCACCATAGCAATTTAATTCTTTTTAACCGACTTAGTTGAGTGCACACTTCTAAGTTAACCTTTAATCTGGCTAAAATTAATCCTAGATTGAAAGATTGGACTAAATAGGCCTGCTATGAACAGTAGACTACCCTGACGAGAATGAAAGTTAAGTTAGTGGTATTTTAGGATAGAAAGTGGACCGAAAGGACCTTTCAACATCCTTCTTACATTAATTCGTCTGAGTCATTTACAGCTGAGTCACTGGACTACCGTAGTGAACCGAATTCCCGACATGTCCTTCCTCGTCTGATAGTTCAAACTTAATCCTTGCTTTTATTGCTTTTATTTCTCTTCTTTTAAATCTCGTAGTTTAGAAACCAAGTCAAACAACCCCCATTTGTTACCTTAAGATTAGAATTAGGCAACTGATAATTGCACCGCCTCCCTGAGGATTCGATACTCGACTGCCTCTACTACATTTTAGTTGAGACCGTTAGGTTTATTTTTGATAGTACACGACAGAGCTGTTGATACTGTCGTTTCGTACCAAAAATAAAATACCTAAGTACTACTAACAGAAGTCAGCGGTAAGTAGGGTCGATCTCCACAGGGAGGCGGTGTACTATCTATTTGTCTATTCTATCCGTCTGATGTCACAAATGTGGGTTGAATTGATTGTGTTGACTAAACTAAAAAGGCTAAAGAAGAGAAATGAATAAGAGAATTAACAGTAAGAGGAAGGAAGTATGCTAGAGTCGGTCCACCTTGGCGCCTATCGATCTTATACTATCGGGAATACTAAGGCGATTAGACTATTGATAAGAAGAGCTATGGTCGTCACCTTTCGGTCCTTAAACCGCCCTAGAGCGTAAAATGACTTAACTTTCGCCCTCACCGCAATACCCTATTGTAATTAAGCAAGCCTTCCTTCCAATCTTTCGATCTAGGTCGGGGGTAACTAAATTTATGGTCTCCTGCATGCATTCATTAAATAGGATAACAATTAAATTGCCTAATACAATTCCTATCGCAAGACTAATCTATATAAGTCAGTTAAAACATTGCTACCACGGCTTCCCTAATCCTAACATACTATGGGGAATTAGTTACTCATGATAAAAACAAGAACAAGAATTAAAAGGGAATTAAACATTAAATTAAGAAAGAAAAGGGAAGAAACGTTACTGAAATAATGATCCGGAATAAAAAGCAAAGTAACGAGTGTATCGTTCAAGAGAAAAGAGAGAGTCGAGTGTCTCCGATAAAAAGCATAACATAACTGACGACCTAACTCCTATTTATAAGAAATTAGGAGTTTAATTAAACCTAATGACGGAAAATAACTAAAAAGCCCGGCCCGTCAGCAAAATCCACTCGATCGTGTAACTAAATCACTCTATCGAGCAAAGGCATAAAAGGAACTGGTCGATCAAAAGGAAAAATAGTCGATCGAGTACTTATTCATCCTAAAACCACTCGATCGAGAAGAAGTGGCTCTCGATCGAGCAAATGGGCTCTCGATCGAACACTTCTCAGCGCGTAATTCCTGCTTCGCGCACTGAACTTCAAACGGCTGCCATTTCTTCGTTACTTGGTCAAATAAGGCGTGGTTGGTGGCGTTGGAAATCTAAGAGGATAAGCTTTCACCTCCAACTGGAATCACCTTAATAACTGTTGTAGAACTCGAGATATGGCTCTTACAAGCAGGAACTAGCAAATTGAAGCACTCTCTTGGCTCGCCTAACTTCCTTACTCCAATGCGCATCTCAAAATAGCACTTTCCAAGCTCCGAATTATCTCTTCCTCCAAATGCATGCTAAACGGATGGTAAATAGCTTGATTTCACTACTTTCGGATCCATACCTGCAAATAAGACATAATAACCCAAAGTAGCATATTCGGGGCATTTCGTAGCAATAAACCACGATAAAGGCATAGAAATACGTGCATAAAATAGGCTAAAAAGACTATATAAAATTCACGTATCAAATCTCCCCAAACCAAACCTTTACTCGTCCTCGAGTAAACTAAAATGCAACTAATGGAACGGAAAAAGATAACTCAGAGCTAGCTACAAATGCCCACTTAAGCCAATTTAATGCAAGCTAACTAAATACTTATAGCAAGACAGTCAAATGCAAACGAGTTATAGGATGTTTATAAATAAAGCTGAACCGTCGACCTTGCAAGACCTTTAATAATGGACTCTCACGGGTCACTCTTTCTCTCATGAAGCAAAGGGCAAGCATATATATGTAAGAGAGGAAGAAAAATAGTCGCTCACCTAGACTACGACCTACATAGCATGCATGCAACTAATATGATAGACAATTCTAGCTACCAAACGTACATTCCAACCAAACGAGGTCCTGTCACAGCCGAGGGCTTACAAAAATATGGTAAAGTGAGGCAATGGGTAAGAAAAGGCAAAACATTTATGGGAATGTGGAGGTATAGGTGATCAAGCTAGTACCTAAACAAAACCATATGAAACATATCCATTTCCAACTCAATTATGAATCTAAGCACATGCCCTTCAATTGGCACAAAATCTCACCAAACCAAACTGAACATACTCCTCAAATGATATAAGATAGAACATAGGAGCAGAAACCGTCTCAAACAACATCTATTTTTTTTCTTCTTTTTCGAATTTTCTATTTCTTCACATTTTTCATTTTTTCCGATTCTTTTTTTTCTTCAACTTCTTTTTTTTTTTTCATCTCACGTCTTATTTTTCTTTTTCATTTCTTTTTTTCTCATCCTCCTTCTCTTCATAAATTACCAACTCCGAATCAATAGATACAAGCCAAACTTGATACAATAGACAATATACCGCAGAAACAATCTAAACTAGCTTGACAAGGCAGGCTAAATTTGGATGTAGCTAAGGGTCAACTGGCAAATTTGGCTAATGTGGAGTTTATGGGTAAAAATGAAAGAAAGGGAAATGTAAGCACCTCCCTGTGTGTGACACCAACCACTAACCCGAATGTATGCAGGCAAAAAGCAATTGAATTTCATATACGTGCAAATTGATGAACATGTTATGCAAGGAGTAACTACTCACAATCCTACATGAAATCGGTCATAAATGACACCAGCTTATAAGGCTCTAAATCTTAGAAATTATAAGTAGGTTGCCAAAATTTCAGGTCAAGTCTATTCGTTCAGCGAAATTAAACATTAACTCGTAGATTATGCAAAAGACAAAGCTAAAAGATAACAGTTTAATGCAAGGCTTAAGCAAAAAGACAATCGCAGTGCAATATCATCATTGAAATCTACCGTTCCGACTCAACCTATATGCTAAAATAAACGTGAATTTTTTTTGAATTTTAACAATGTTTTTCAATTTTTTATGAGATTTTTGATTTTTATGAAAATAAACAACAATGCATACTGAAATTGAACGTGATAATGTAAATGCAATAAAAACAAGATGCGACACGAGATATGGATGCATAACCTCCCCAAACCAAACCGTACAATGCCCCCATTGTACCAAAACATGGAAAGGAAATGCAAACTGAAGGAGAAAGAGAGTAAATGCGGAAAACTCACAAGATTGCGCGAATAAGGGGACCTCCCCAAACCGACCATGAAATGGGAGGTTGCTAAGGGCCCGGAAAACCGTCTCAGGAAGCTAATCCAAGTCAATAGCACTCGATCAAGAGGAATAGTAGCTGATCGAGTGAATCGGGCATTCAAAACGCTCGATCGAAAGGTAACTAGGTCGATCGAGTGGTTCTCTTTTTAGGTGGTCGATCGAGTAGAGGAAATGCTCGATCGAATGGATTTGGCAACAAAAGTGCTCGATCGAGTACAACAAGTACTCGATCGAGTGATCCTCAGCCGTATTCTGCAAAATGCAATGAAAAACAGCCCGCAAACTAACAAGACAAGCATATCGAGATCGTCTATGGTATAAAAAACCATTTATTACAATGAAATTAAATAAAAAGCAAAATAAAATCGCCGGGTTGCCTCCCGGTAGCGATAGCTTCAAAGTCAGTCCTTCGACCTTCTTTTCTTCGAGCCTCTCTAATAGTCACAATCAAAACAGCTCAAAGCGCGCAAAGAACTTTGTCAAATAATTTGTGCATGTGCTACACAACAAACATAAGTAGCACCATAGTGGAATCAAGAAATAGGAAATGAAATTAAACAACCGTTTGAGTCTAACAAATTTCCTACGTGAGCTCCTAAATTTATCCACATAATAAAGGAGCGCGGGAGCAATAGACGATATATTGGGGCTCCGTTTCAGATTAACAATTTTAAAATGACAAGGATGGTGAGAAATTGCTAATTTATGCGTCCACATATGAGGGGGTATAGCTTTGAAAAAGGAAGCATGAATAAGACGAGGCAATTTACAAACAATAATGAAATTACCGTTTACTACCTCAGGTTGATCACTCTTAATGACGGAATCATAGATAAAAGAATTCATTACCTCTTCCGTGCTAGGAGTAATTACCGACTCAGCTGTCCTTTTGTCGCCCTCAGTGGAATCCGTCCCGTAAATCTCAGCCTCAAGCGCATCTAACTCGGCTTTGAATAAGGGGGATTCACCATAACCGTTATCATCGTCAAAATCGTCATCAAAATCAAGCCCAAATGACGAATCATAGCCCCCAATGGCCAACTCAGTCGATCGAGCAGAATAATCACTCGATCGACCAACTTCCTCCTGAATTCCACTCGATCGAGCAGCAATTTCTCTCGATCGAGTACTTTCTCTGGAAAATCACTCGATCGACTAGTATTAGTCACTCGATCGAGTGATTCCTCTGTCTGAGGCTGAAATCTTCGCGTGGGACGGTGAAATATGATAGGAACTCGTCATCCGAGTCATAGAGGTCATCCTCAAGATTGGGCAACACGGTTTTCTCGGGGAGAAACCGCTCTCAAGAAGGTATACCTCTTCTTCTTGCATCTCATTTGCTAACCGAGCAACTACTGACCTCGAGCTCATGGAATCGAGCGTCCATATTTTTGTTGCACTCTTGCATTTGTGATACAAGCGTCGCCATTGAATATGTCCACTCCGCGATCTCTTCTATCTCCATCTCGGTTTGCTAATCGAGCAAGCTGAGACTCGAGCTTATCAATTCGCGAGAAGTATTCTTGCGCTTGGAATGCAAGTGTCTCCATCAAGGATTTCAGCTCCGCAATATCTTCTTCTTGTATCTCAGGAGGATCTTGTTGCGGTGGCCATTGATAGGATGGATGTGGCGGCACAACTACACGGTGCATTGTGCTCAGCAGACCACATCTCCCGCAGGATCACCGCTGTTCCATATAATGGGACATCGGTGACGGTCAAAGGTACTCAAGCCTTCCCTTTGACGGTCTTTCACCTAGAACTGTCTAGGTAGTACCTGTAAGGCCTATCAAAACAAAGACTCAAGGAAAAAGATCGAACGGCCTCAAGGTAAAAATCCCCGAGGCTAAAAACAGATAAAATTTAACAAATAAATAAATAGATTGCCTCCCAACAACGGCGCCAAAATTTGATATCGTCGTTTCGTACCAAAAATAAAATACCTAAGTACTACTAACAGAAGTCAGCGGTAAGTAGGGTCGATCTCCACGGGGAGGCGGTGTACTATCTATTTGTCTATTCTATCCGTCCGATGTCACGAATGTGGGTTGAATTGATTGTGTTGACTAAACTAAAAAGGCTAAAGAAGAGAAATGAATAAGAGAATTAACAAAGTAAAGAGGAAGGAAGTATGCTAGGAGTCGGTCCACCGTGGCAGCTATCGGATCTTATACTATCGGGAATACTAAGGCGATTAGACTATTGATAAGAAGAGCTATGGTCGTCACCTTTCGGTCCTTAAACCGCCCTAGAGCGTAAATGTGACTTAACTTTCGCCCTCCGCAATACCCTATTGTAATTAAGCAAGTCTTCCTTCCAATCTTTCGATCTAGGTCGGGGTTAACTAAATTTATGGTCTCCTCCATGCATTCATTCGATGGGATAACAATTAAATTGCCTAATACAATTCCTATCGCAAGACTAATCTATATAAGTCATTTAAAACATTGCTACCACGACTTCCCTAATCCTAACATACTATGGGGAATTAGTTACTCATGATAAAATAAACAAGAACAAGAATTAAAAGGGAATTAAACATTAAATTAAGAAAGAAAAGGGAAGAAACGTTACTGAAATAATGATCCGGAATAAAAAGCAAAGTAAAAAGTGTATCGTTCCAAGAGAAAAGAGAGAGTCGAGTGTCTCCGATAAAAAGCATAACATAATCGACGACCTAACTCCTATTTATAAGAAATTAGGAGTTTAATTAAACCTAATGACGGAAAATAACTAAAAAGCCCACCGTCAAAAAATCCACTCGATCGAGTAACTAAATCACTCGATCGAGCAAAGGCATAAAAGGAACTGGTCGATCGAAAGGAAAAATAGTCGATCGAGTACTTATTCATCCTAAAACCACTCGATCGAGAAGAAGTGGCTCTCGATCGAGCAAATGGGCTCTCGATCGAACACTTCTCAGCGCGTAATTCCTGCTTCGCGCACTGAACTTCAAACGGCTGCCATTTCTTCGTTACTTGGACAAATAAGGCGTGGTTGGTGGCGTTGGAAAACTAAGAGGATAAGCTTTCACCTCCAACTAGAATCACCTTAATAACTGTTGTAGAACTCGAGATATGGCTCTTACAAGCAGGAACTAGCAAATTGAAGCACTCTCTTGGCTCGCCTAACTTCCTTACTCCAATGCGCATCTCAAAATAGCACTTTCCAAGCTCCGAATTATCTCTTCCTCCAAATGCATGCTAAACGGACGGTAAATAGCTTGATTTCACTACTTTCGGATCCATACCTGCAAATAAGACATAATAACCCAAAGTAGCATATTCGGGGCATTTCGTAGCAATAAACCACGATAAAGGCATAGAAATACGTGCATAAAATAGGCTAAAAAGACTATATAAAATGCACGTATCAGCTGTCATTATTATATATATATATATATATATATATATATATATATATATATATATATATATATATATATATATATATATATATGTGAATTTTTACTTGTCATTACGTGTTTGTATTGCAATTAAATGGTTTGTGTCGGTAGTAATATACATGGACTCATTGGTATTAGTTACCGTTACATTTATGAAAATGATTTTGCTTTGCTAGCTACTTGTTTCGGTGCGATGAGAATTCGGGTTATTGGTCACGGTGTGGGAGTCGTGGTCTTCCCTTAACTCCCCCTGCTTCCTTGTGTAATCCTCTTAAACAATTTTATGATGTTGTGGTTAGGACTCACCACCCTCTTATTTTTGGGCTAACCACAAGTATGTATTTGGGCTCATTTGGTTTGTTTGTCGGGCTCTTTTGGTTTTACTTGTTAGGTTTTATTAATTGGGTTTGTTTTGTTTAATTGGTTGGGTTTCACATGATTTAATTGTTGGATTTTACATGAGTAGTAAGTTGGGTCTAACATATCTTGTTTGTTGGGCTTAATGTGATTTAATTGTTGGACTCCTCATAATTTGTTTATTGGGCTCATAAATGAGTCACTTGGACTTGGTCACATTTTATCCCGTATATTTCATATAACGTAAATTATTCATTATCACTTGTTATATTTTATTTAATCGGCATATTAAATTATAAAATGAAATATTTATTTGCATAAGACAGGTATGAGATATTTATTATTAAATAATTATTTGTGAAGGGTCATATTCTTGATAATGTCTAGTATTGTTCGGTTGTGTGAGTCTTGGTTCTACCGGATACTAGGGGTGAGCCAGAGGCCCTCTAGTTGCGGCATGAACGCCGGGAGTGATGTTCCCATCCGTATTTATGGTGATGCAGGCCATAAGTATGAATGTGACATTAATCATCCCGTCCCTGAGTCACGGTCCTATCGGACACTAGGGGTGAGCCAGAGGCCCTCTAGTTGCCATAAGGTCGTCGGGATTAATGTTCCCATCCGTACTTATGGTGAGATGCAAGCCATAAGTATGAATGTGACATTAATAATCCCGTTCTATGTGCTTGTTTGTTGTGCTTGTTTGTTGTATTTGGCCATGTTTTAAAGGTAACCGCTGAGCCAGATACTTGTTTGTTGTGCCTCGGACATGTTTTAAAGGTAATCTCTGAGTCGGGCACTTGTTTGTTGTATTTGGCCATGTTTTAAAGGTAACCGCTGAGCCAGATACTGGTTTGTTGTACCTCGGACATGTTTTAAAGGTAACCTCTGAGTCGGGTACTTGTTTGTAGTATTTGGACATGTTTTAAAGGTAAATGAGCGGATACTTGTTTGTTGTACCTCGGACATGTTTTAAAGGTAACCTCTGAGTCGGGTACTTGTTTGTAGTATTTGGACATGTTTTAAAGGTAACCGCTGAGCCAGATACTTGTTTGTTGTACCTCGGACATGTTTTAAAGGTAACCTCTGAGTTGGGTACTTGTTTGTAGTATTTGGACATGTTTTAAAGGTAACCGTTGAGCCAGATACTTTATGTGTTGTGTCTCGGACATGTTTTAAAGGTATCCTCTGAGCCGGACACTTGTTTGTAGTATTTGGACATGTTTTAAAGGTAACCGCTGAGCCAAATACTTTAGAGGTCGTGCTTTGGACATGTTTTAAAGGTAATCGCTGAGCCAAGGTACTTAAGGACTTGTGTCTCGGACATGCTTTAAAGGTAACCTCTGAGCCGGATGCTTTGCTTATTATGTGATGTTAGCAGTCCCGTTTCATGTATTGTATGTTGTTTGGTTTTCAAAGTTGGATGTATCATATGCCTTATCTATGATCGACTACGCATGTTTTGAATGTTAGTCTCATGTCTGAGTGCTTGTATCAAATAGTTATATTCACGATGTTCTAATATGTTCTTGTTTATATGTGTTTCAACATTTTGTGGCTGGGAGAACCTTGAGTTACTCCCCACTGACTGTGGCGTTCATGTTTACATGAATGACAGGTTGTGAAGATGCTTACGTGGGGAAGACGTGTGGGCTAGCGAGAACTAAACCCTTGGACCTTAGTTTGCTAGTTTAGAAACCCTTTATTTGTTTATTCGTGGGATATCTTTTCCCCGCTTTCTAGACTTGGGTTGTAATAACCTAAGTTTGTCTATTGTTGTTTTTGTTTCATTTCCTTTTTGGCACCCGCGTGTTAATCTTTAACTAGTAATAAAAAGTTTTTAAAAATATCATAAATTTCCGCTTTAATTTATTAGTTATATTTTCCGCTTTATCGCGGGGTGTCACATTTTTGGTTTTTATGGATTTGCGTGATTTAACTTATTGAAATCACAATAATTACATAAATTCATATTTATGTACAAGTTAATTACCCTAACCTTCTTAGGACTCAAAACTTAGTCTTCACTAAAATTTTGACAATAACTCAACTTGATTTCTTATTATTGTTCATTATGGACCAAAAATACAAAATTATGATATTAACTTCAAATTAAATTATAAAAATTTCAAATAATTTCAAAATTTGAAATTTAAACTCATGAACATTCTGGAAAAAATACCATGACACTCATAATGTTCAAAACTTAGGTTAAAAATTTCAAAACATTATCGAGAAAAACAATGTTGCGGTTTATCGGTTTTAACAAATATGACCATTAAAATTTGAGAAAATTTATTTTCATCAACTTATCACTTTTAGATCTGAAATATATGATAAAATTCAACATGTGACGTTTTTATTTAGTCATGAAGTATGTTTTAGCATTATAACTAATTATAGTCACTATTTATGTGATTTTTCATCAAAAATTCATAAATCATGCAAAAAGACTTCACTATAGCCAAAAATTTTACACACATCTTGTAAAATTGCATGTGACAACATACTAAATTTCCATGACCAGATTCGAAATATAACTCATATTAACCTATTTACCCATTTAAATACGATTTTAACTTATAAAATTCATATTTTGAGCAAAACAACTTATTTTAACATGAAAATTTACAGGACATCAATATGTATTACATGTGAAAACATATCCAAAAACCACTAGAAAATTCGAAGTTTAGCTATTTTTCGTCCAAAAATGACATTTTTCTCATAAAAATCACATTTTAATGCCAATAATATATAAAATGAACAATAAAATCCATAAATAGACCAAAATATCCCAAATACATTTTAGGACCAGAAACTTTAACATGCAAGGTGATTTCGTGATATATCATAATAAACACAAAATTACAAGTTTTATTTGTTAATAAGATTAACTCGGAAAAACAATAAACCGATTTGCATGCAAACAACCTAAGGCTCATGATACCGCTTGTTAGGATTCAATAATCTCATAAGTTTAAATATTCATATATGAATTAATTTATTTGGTCATAAAATAAATACAAGATCTTATGCATGCAAACATAAAACAAAGTAGAGAAGAAATCGTCACTTCTTACATTTGTGTTTCGGATTTTGGGCACCAACAAGATCTCCTCCTTGGTAGTTCTTGAGCTTCCCAACAATGGATAAACAAGGTTCAAATTAGAACCTCTCCCAAAAGCTTATACCCAAGGAATACCCTTAATAACCAATATTATTATGAACTAGTAATAATATTAATCTTACTTAAAAATGACACAAAAATTGATTTATTTGCCCTTGAAAATTTCGGACAAGGGGAGTAATATTGTGAGGTTTATTTCTCTAAGTTTTCACAAATTGTAGAGAATGTAATAATTTTCTAACACTAGAAAATATTAGGTAAGGTAGTGAATAATTATATAGGAAAAACCATTGGCATTTTCCTAGTGGAAAAACCGGTTGGGGGTGGGTTATTAGGGAGCCAATGCATGCAAAAGATGCTCTTCACAAAAGCTTGTAGGGTCGCATGGCTAGACATAAGGCTTAATCATTATGTTTCCATTTAAAATAATTAACACAATTTTAAACCCTAACCCTCCCCATTTTCGGTACACTTAACATAAAATGGAAGGTCCATTTTATTTTGCCATTTGTCAATTGTGACATATGTGACATGTGAAATTGTAATGTATTTTTAACATATTAAAAATCAACATACTCATAAAATATGTCATACAAAATCGACTAGTAATTCGTAATTACTTCTACCAAAACGGTTTTTTCAATTATAAATCACAACGTCTTGTATTTATAATAAATTATTCATTCAATTTCAATTGTTTCGTAAACAATAATTTTATTCTAAGTAATAAAACAATTCGATTACTTAGACCGTATCTAATTTAATCGAATTACAATAAGACACGTTAACTTTACTCACAAAATCATCCGTCAATTTTAAGCAATTTAATTAACTCGTATCGGCATACGATTAATTAAATATTCAATTAAGAGTATTTCCCTATAGGTATGACCTAAGGGGATCAACTGATCACCACCGTCGCACGACAGTAATGTCAAACTCTAGTCAGCCAATCATTACCGATATGTGTGGACCAGTAGACTGTAAAATATTACATCCCTCTTGTATTCTTAAACATGAGATTTAAACATGTGATCATCATGATCGACAATTGTGATCGCATTATTGTCGGAGGACACTTATTCCAACAATGACAAGTGAAGAGGATGGCTTCATTGGCCAAAACAAGAAAGGAGGAGAGTTGTCTCTATCAACTCAAGAAATTTTTAATGATCAAGTAGACGAAGCTTGCTGTCTTTGGGATGATGAGTTCGAAGGGATATTCAATCCCTACATTGGTAATGCTATGAACCAAGACCATCACGGAGAACAAAAAGTGCAAAAATCTATTGAGGACCTTTATCATGACAATGAACAAGCTTTCGACTACTTCTTCAAGGTGTTGAGTAACATCAACAACACCTTGAACATGCCCCCTTGACATCTCATATTGGATGAGAGATTGGTGGAGTTCTCCCTAAACCACCATTCGTAAATATTCTAATTCCCTAACTTGCATTTCAATTTTTACATTGCATTTTTGTCATTTTTGGACTTATATTTTTGTGCCTTGATCAAGATATTCATCATTTTTGAGAGAAGTGAGGGAGGAACTTATGATTTTATTGATGTGTAGTGCTTTGACTTAGTGTGGGGATAGCAATTGTCTAGGCTATTCATGCCTTTGTAGTGCCTCTACAATGAAGAACACGAGAATTGAAGAATGAAAATGTTACGGGTTATGCAGTACCCACGGATGGACCTGAATCCGTGTGGTCAAGGAAGAATCCGAGCGGACAAAAGGTGAATCCGCTCGTCGTCAAGGAATCCGAGCGTCCAAGATACAATCCGCTCGTCTGGCAGAGCTGTAGAATTCAAAAAAGTGGTCTGACACAGAATCCGAGCGTCCCAATTAAGAATCCGCTCGTCTGATTTTGGACGCTCGTCTTGCAGAGAAGACGCCCGTCTTTCTGCTGTTGAATTTTAAAGCTTCTCCCTGTAACAGAATTCGAGCGTCCGTCCAGGAAGACGCTCGTCTCAAATTGAAAAATCCGCTCGTCTTTGCTGAAAGACGCTCGTCCTGTGGCGTAACTTTCTGAGGCAAAACACGAAGAATCCGAGCGTCCCAGCCATTGGTCCGCTCGTCCCCTGTTGCTGTTTCAAAAATAACGGGTCTTTTAAACCCTTTTCCCTCATTCATTTTCATTTCTTCTTCATTTAAACACTAACCACTACCCAAAAACCCCAAAAACCCTTATCCTCTACATCAACAAAACCAAATTTCCTCAACCAAATTCAACAAAATCAAATCCAAACTTCCTCACAACAAGAATTAATCAATCCTTTTACAACAACAATTGATTTAAACACCAAAATCTTCAACTTTTGAGTCGATTTTTAAGATACAAAGCAACATTCTTTCATCTTAAATCGATTTGGGCATAACTAAAAATTGGAGATTTCAATCTTTCTTTGGTGTAATCAAGAATGGCAAGAACTAAAGGAGGTAACAAGGCAACCCCAAAGAAGACACTTTCAAAAAGGCAACAAACTCTTCAAGCAAAACAATTGTCAAAGGCATTGGTAGTCCATGAGGCAAGTTTGGAGGTTCAACAAGGCCCCCCTATGGAAGTTACAACATCAACAACTCCGGTCATTGAGCAATTATCCAATTATCCGGAGGTAATTTTCACTTCCGACTCTCATAGGGATAAATTTGTTCTCTTTGCTAAGAAGACCATTATGCCTACAAAATTTATTTGTGAAGATGCTTTGACAAAGTTGGGTGCTCTTGAGCAAACCAAAACCTTCTTTGAGGCTATGGGATTGGGTAAATTGTTTACCATGAAAGAATTGACATACCCCTCCCTCACCTTGGAATTTTTGAGTTCCTTGAAAGTCACAAGGGTGGAGACTAGAACCCACATCGAGTTTCGTCTTGCAAATGTTGATAGACGCATCACTTATGGCGAATTGAGTAAGATTTTAGGCCTTAGAGATACCCCGAAATATACAAAGATCCCCGATAAGTATGACCCCGCTCCTCTTTGGGAGGCAATTTTCGGAAAGAAATTTGTGCGCTTTCATGATTGTCGTGCTCTATTAGTCCACCATCCGGGCATTAGAGTGTGGCATAAGGTCATTGGGAATACTTTGATAGCAAGAAATGGCACTAATCATCTTTGTAACGCCCCGATTTATAAAGGAGCCTCTAGCAAGACATTCCCTAATAAACCGGACTGTTACCATCTCGGTTTCCCGAGGTAGTGAATAACAAATTAAACTCCAAGGCAAATTACATAATTTCTTTAACTTAACTTTTTTTTACAAAACCTCATTTACATCAAATTACAAAGAACTAACATAAATAAAAGTGAAAGTCTTCTAAATGATGATCTAGCTACTAAGTCTTCTGGTCCAGTGTCTCACGCCCATCAAGCTCCCATCCTATCTCATAAATCTGTCAAGTCTGCTCGCCAATATTTGGGTCATCACAGGTGTTCACGAATACACAGGGTCAACCACGAGGTTGAGTAGAGAATACAATGAAACAACAAAATATGATATGCATGCTCCTCCGTCACCTCCACCTCCATCTCAACTCATATCTCATAACCCGGACAACCCAGCCATACCGATCCCCGGTAGACTATATATCGACCGTAGCCGATCGTCCCACTCTTGTTGAGGACACCAGGGCAAGTCCCGAGAACCCGCCCTGGGCCTTATCACAACATCATCATCACCACACCACGTCACCACCACATCCTCCATCTCCAATGCATATGAATGCTCCAGAAATTAATGCAACACAATATGTATATCATTGAACTGGTAAATCATAGAATCATGCCGGTTACCGAATGTTGTGATAATATACTCAATACGATCAATTCAGTCAAGCACATTCCAGGATATGAATCATAACATGAATCAACAACCACGAATCACGTCAACGTTCACAGTTTGGTCATATGAAACACAAACAAGTCAACACAATTCAACAACAACGATAATAAGTCAAGTGTATTTCCCTACCTTTTCGCAATCCAAGCACACAAGCAATCAATTATGATCCTTCACATATCCATCACCTACATAACATAATTATGTATAATTACCACCTACTAAATCAAATAATCATGCACATAACCTAGACTTATCATAACTTAATAGGAATATCAACTTAAAGAACAAACACGATTTTTCCTGATTTTCCAGCACATGACAGACTCAGAATAAAATACATAACTAATTCCACAAAAATCAAATTGATACAAGGACAATTGGATTGGAACCCCATGAGTCTTAGCTACAAATTATGTCTAACGTGTTTTTCTCAAATGCCAAACTTATCAAGAGTTTTCAGACTGATTTCCAAAAACTGACAGAAACCGTCGCATAAAAAGTATTGATTCATAAAACGAGTTTAAAACATTATTTTGCAGTAATTCCAAATCCTATTATCATCTACACTATACAAAGATGATGTATGAAGAAGCCTCATAACTGAATCGACATAAAAATTAGGGTTTCAAATCATTTTCCACAACCAAATCAGATTCGCGGACTTTTCAGCGACATGTTCATAAATAAATCACCTAGGACAAACCATAAAGAATTTGACTACGAGATTTTATATGCATAAACTAGACATCAAATAAACAGGACTCTCTTTTCAAACTTTTTGAAGACGAACACTTTAAAACAGTATAAACAATGGAATGAAATCGACTTACAAACAGGGAAATCGAATTAGGTTGGAATCGATGAGAAATCTTCAATCAAATGAAAGGCTCGACAATTCTTCTTCCTCTCCCTTTCTCTAGGTTTAGAAATGGTTTTATGAATGATAAAATGAAAAGAAGGGAGAGGGAGAGCGGCTCTTAGATTAGGTTTAGGGTAAATGGTGGTTACATGTTCTGGATAGGGCAAATGGGTTAAACGGGTATGGTCGTTGGGTAAATGTAGATGGGTAATTCTTGACCCAAAAGACAAAATGTGATGTAGCTCGACTCAACATATACGATATAAACCCGACTTAATAACATTCACGATATTACGATACAACCAATATAAAATGTATAATACTAATATATAATAATATCCGTTTAATCGATTATATAAAATACGGGGTATTACAGTCTACCCTCCTTAAAAGAAACTTCGTCCCGAAGTTTACCCTCTCTACCAACCAACGCAAACGAATTATGAAACGCATATACAAAAGTATGTAAGGCACCCACCAAATTGAATATTAAACGCAGTATTACATTCCACCCTCCTTAAAATAAACTTCGTCCCCGAAGTTTAACCATAAAGGAAACACATCATGTAACACTCCAACATAACCCACACAACGCATAACCAATATAGCCAAACTGAGAAATCACACATGAAAGTATAAAGATTTTACAATCCTACCCTCCTTAAACATGGTTACGTCCCCCGTAACCTTCATTATTATAACAAAAGTTCTCAAACTATCGCTAACAATCGAAAGAGGATAAAAGATTCACAACTCACGCTCAAGTTACTAATCCCTATTAAAGACAATCAATATACAAGCTCTCTCAAGAAAGCTACAGTTACTGCTGCTACAACACATCGCCACGGATCGGAGCAAAAGCCACGTTGAATAACTTAAGACATTTCAGTATTAATCTAGACACTCTTCATATCAATCAATACATGCAATAACATTCACAAGATCTGCTTGTCAATCTAATTTATACATTACTACTCAGGTTACAAAGATGAAGATGCCTAGGTGCTCACATATGGTTCATGTCAAATAACATCGTTTCATCAAGGTTACTAAGCAAGATCACTAACGTAACATACCACGATAATCCTATCCGGCGTATTCTCGTGGAAAAGCATATTTTCCAAGAAATACTGGTAACATTTATTCATGTGAATAATCAAATTATGAATGGAACAATGCTTTACAAGGTTACCAGTAAAAATCATTAGTAATTATTCATTTCACTAATCATTGTAATCTCATACCTTAGAAACATAGGGAATCAATCAACATAAGAAAAGAATTAGGGTCAAAACTTAATAAATCGATTTATGAAAATTTGTAACCTAATAGGTCCATCGACTTTCCTTTACATAACTGTATGATTTAGGTCAAGACACAAAATCACCCATAAAATGAAGACAACCAGTTTCGCAAAGACTTATCATCCTAGAAATATTTTTAATCCTCATAACAAAGGGTTTGGGATTTATTCACGAATGATGAACGCACATTGATTGGCAAATTTTACAAACTTATTGGTCGAGTCAATCAAGCGAGTAAACAAATGATATTGGAAAGTTAACATACAAGACTATCATACATAAAATTTCGTTCTTGGTGTTAAATATATTTAAAGCGCACCCAACACAATGACATAAAAGATTAAATGTATTTAACTACACCAATTTCAACATACCATGTTAACACATAACTCACTTAAATTACCACATTACATTTCCCGTTTTGACATTCGTAACTAACCACAACCCACCAATTCACTACATGAACGAACAACATGACCAAATTAACCCACTAATTTGTGACTCCGTTCTAGCTTCATTCCTCCAGACTAGCAAATATCATGAAACCATACAACCGGACATTACTTGGCCGGAAATCTCATTCGAATTTATACTCACACGACAAAATTTAACTTCATTTTCAAAACTTTTACTTTCATCTTTGGACGGTGAGTAACTTTCTTAACATAAATCTTATAACAGAGCCGTCCATAGAATCCATTTACAGCTTACTACGAAACTCAAAATCAGATAAACTTAATTCAATTCCTTTAAACAATACAAGCTTAGGTGTCGACTCATATTTCATAATTTACAGGTTCATCTTATTCATTTCAGTCCTATCTTTACTAATGAACGACTATTACCTCAACATCAGGATTTTAGTTGCACTTCTTTACTCAGTTATATTCACGGCTAACACGATTACAGTATTTAATCGGAGACCTTTTAGATAGTACATATTCCCTGGTGACGTCTCATCAAAGCATACGATTCGTACCATAAAGTAAAGCAAGTAACTACAAATTAACTATGTTCAATCAAATTTTTACCTCTTTATTATAGATCTATTTATCACAGGTTGCATGGTCACACAAAGTATAAGTACCAACTCAATTACATGTTAAATTTTAAAACGATTTATCACGTCATAAGAACTAGACAAGAGTCTAACCATATAGTCAATATAAGAAGATTATTAGTTTAGATCGGAGGCACACTATAAAATTCCCAGTTAAACTCCTTACGGAACCATCGACTGTGCGTCATGAGTAATTAACTTAATAATGTAGAAGTCAAACAACTGAAATTACAATTGAGTATTAATTGTTATATGATTCACAATAACAACAAAATTACTTCCATATCACACATATGTTTAACATTTTAGCAACCATACCATTCAATTGTATCCATCAACTCAGTATAATTCATTTTCAGCAAAAATAAAAGATATCGCATAAACAACTTAAACATGTACATATACCATCATATAACTTGTAAAACATTATCTATGACAAAAGATTAGTAAGGTGAACAAGTTCTCTGGTTTGCACGGTTTGAACAAATAGGCAACTCGCGGCTCAATTAAACGTAACTATAACGACTATCATTTAAACATACGCATGACATGTGAATCATCAAAGGGTTATCTCATTATAATTCGACGGTTCGAGAATATATTTCAAATATCGTAACTATATCGTAACTATATCAACTATATTTCAAATATCGTGACAATTGCAACAATCACCTTAACATTTCATGACAATACAACTATGAACATATCCAATAAGGAACAACAACACTATTTTATTATCATATCATAAGTTTAGGTTCAACTGAAATAAATTAATGCAATGAAAGTAATAAGTATAACTATAGGCACACAGACTCACATAAAAGACATGAGAACTCAGATGACATCCTACATGTGTGAACATTTAGACATACTCATTACTACCATCCATGTGTAAACATTTAAACATAATTATTATAAATATTCACGCGAGTATATTAGAACAATCAAGTTAACATTTAACGCCACCAACTTTAACAAGATATGACAATATAGTTTTATATTTATATATATCCGACCACTATACAAATATGATGAACACACCAGAGATATTACAACATGCCAAACATATATAAAATATGCAACAACTGGACTCGTATAAAATATTTCACCCTCGATTAAGGATCAGATTAAGCTATTCAATTTCACTCGTACTATCATGCCAACAATGTTATAAACTAAACTTTAATTTTTTTATCACTTGTTAAGATACATAACCAATGAATATGTGTGCTACTATCATCATATAAGGACACTATAATTTCACATTAATAAGGCTCATGAAATAATCGAACAAGCGTATGAAAACTCAACATAGAATTCACATTTTAAAAGTTATGATTCACGTTGTAACTTCCAAAAATCACGAATAAATAACCGTTCAACGAAAACTTGAGTTATATTACTTTTTATAACATACAGAGAGTTAATAATTCTTGAGAAAAAGAATGAGGTCCAAAGCTCAAGAATTCAATTTTTAAAGGATTTTACAACTCAGTTGGTCCAAACAAGTATGTGACAGCAATTGGTCCGAAACTTGAGTCAGTTTGCAAAACTTACCATTTAATATAGAGACATCAAGAATTTTCGTGGCTTATCAATTTGAAAACATATGCGAATCTTCTGATCGATGGAGTTGGAATTATGCAAAAATTATTAATACAATTTAAATGAGGATTTTTACAAAATCGTTGGTCAAAACATCACTGCACAGGAACTTCCTGACCACAGCCCACTAAAATATTTATTACTCCTAATCCGTATATCCTATAAGCATGAAACCAACGCCAAATGAACACAAACTCACGAGGCTATCTCTAATAAAATTTTCATCCATAGACAATAAACAGAAAAGAAATGGCAGTAAGGTCAATTAAAGAGTAAAATCAAACAAAACGAGTTTCAGCACTAGGTCATTCTTTACTATGTTACAAGCTCTTATGAGCATACTATGTATACTAACCCATCTCAACTTAAATCTCACACTTTGTACTTACGTAAACATCTATGCCATAGAATCCCTTCGCATCTCGATCTACTCCTTACATCTAAATCACGATTGCTATGACTAGAAACATGCAATTCAATAGTGTTTCTGATTACTATCACAATACTATACTAGCATGGCTTCGGGATCACATAACCGCATATCGCTAGACATAATAGCACTATCAACACGTCATTCAACATCCATCCAGATAAATATTATCAATTCGCAATAATTTTCACGCTCACGATTACCACAATCCAACACTTCATTGATTATCAACCTGAACACGAAAATTTATTTCTCATCTCCACAACATCATATGATCACGTCATCATTCATACAAAATACTTACCGTAACGTTGTCCTGCAGAATGGTTAGAATATATGGGTCTCAAGGTATACATCAACTCGATTATATCCAAGGTTTTCCTTCTAACTACCCCATTCACTCAATTTATCTCGGGTTACCTAGTTCAAAACTGAGAGGGCAAAAGAGCACGCATTAAGGGCGCCTTCTTAACCGCACTGTGAGCTCCTAACAGTTTATTCCCAGGGGTTCATTTTATTTAGACACATCCTACGTTCATTGGGTTCATTGGTTTAGGCCTGAGGATCGTTCGCTCTGATACCACTTTGTAACACCCCGATTTATAAAGGAGCCTCTAGCAAGATATTCCCTAATAAACCGGACTGTTACCATCTCGGTTTCCCGAGGTAGTGAATAACAAATTAAACTCCAAGGCAAATTACATAATTTCTTTAACTTAACTTTTTTTTTACAAAACCTCATTTACATCAAATTACAAAGAACTAACATAAATAAAAGTGAAAGTCTTCTAAATGATGATCTAGCTACTAAGTCTTCTGATCCAGTGTCTCACGCCCATCAAGCTCCCATCCTATCTCATAAATCTGTCAAGTCTGCTCGCCAATATTTGGGTCATCACAGGTGTTCACGAATACACAGGGTCAACCACGAGGTTGAGTAGAGAATACAATGAAACAACAAAATATGATATGCATGCTCCTCCGTCACCTCCACCTCCATCTCAACTCATATCTCATAACCCGGACAACCCGACCATACCGATCCCGGTAGACTATATATCGACCGTAGCCGATCCGCCACCATTTTGAGGACACCAGGGCAAGTCCTGCAGAACCCGCCTGGGCCTTATCACAACATCATCATCACCACACCACGTCACCACCACATCCTCCATCTCCAATGCATATGAATGCTCCAGAAATTAATGCAACACAATATGTATATCATTGAACTGGTAAATCATAGAATCATGCCGGTTCGAATGTTGTGATAATATACTCAATACGATCAATTGATCAAGCACATTCCAGGATATGAATCATAACATGAATCAACAACCACGAATCACGTCAACGTTCACAGTTTGGTCATATGAAACACAAACAAGTCAACACAATTCAACAACAACGATAATAAGTCAAGTGTATTTCCCTACCTTTTCGCAATCCAAGCACACAAGCAATCAATTATGATCCTTCACATATCCATCACCTACATAACATAATTATGTATAATTACCACCTACTAAATCAAATAATCATGCACATAACCTAGACTTATCATAACTTAATAGGAATATCAACTTAAAGAACAAACACGATTTTTCCTGATTTGCCAGCACATGACAGACTCAGAATAAAATACATAACTAATTCCACAAAAATCAAATTGATACAAGGACAATTGGATTGGAACCCCATGAGTCTTAGCTACAAATTATGTCTAACGTGTTTTTCTCAAATGCCAAACTTATCAAGAGTTTTCAGACTGATTTCCAAAAACTGACAGAAACCGTCGCATAAAAAGTATTGATTCATAAAACGAGTTTAAAACATTATTTTGCAGTAATTCCAAATCCTATTATCATCTACACTATACAAAGATGATGTATGAAGAAGCCTCATAACTGAATCGACATAAAAATTAGGGTTTCAAATCATTTTCCACAACCAAATCAGATTCGCGGACTTTTCAGCGACATGTTCATAAATAAATCACCTAGGACAAACCATAAAGAATTTGACTACGAGATTTTATATGCATAAACTAGACATCAAATAAACAGGACTCTCTTTTCAAACTTTTTGAAGACGAACACTTTAAAACAGTATAAACAATGGAATGAAATCGACTTACAAACAGGGAAATCGAATTAGGTTGGAATCGATGAGAAATCTTCAATCAAATGAAAGGCTCGACAATTCTTCTTCCTCTACCTTTCTCTAGGTTTAGAAATGGTTTTATGAATGATAAAATGAAAAGAGGGGAGAGGGAGAGCGGCTCTTAGATTAGGTTTAGGGTAAATGGTGGTTACATGTTCCGGATAGGGCAAATGGGTTAAACGGGTATGGTCGTTGGGTAAATGTAGATGGGTAATTCTTGACCCAAAAGACAAAATGTGATGTAGCTCGACTCAACATATACGATATAAACCCGACTTAATAACATTCACGATATTACGATACAACCAATATAAAATGTATAATACTAATATATAATAATATCCGTTTAATCGATTATATAAAATACGGGGTATTACAATCTTACCAAGCTCGATTGTGTTCTTCTTGAGTCGGCCTTGAACATAGGAAGGGAATATACTAAGCCATATAATGTTCTAAGACTTTTGGTTGAACGATGGCTTAATGTCGATTGTGGTAAAGAGGGCACCGCTTTCATTGTGAATGGAGGACTAGTTACCCATTTGGCCAAGCACTTTAACCCAAACTTCAACAAAGACAACGCTTATGTGGCGGTTAAAGGAGGTCATCTCATTGACATGGACACCATGATTCACAAGTTTAATTGGGTCAAGCATGATTCTGTTGACACCAAATATGGGTGGTTAACCAATGAAGCTAGATCCTTTACCTTGCCTTCAAAGATTTGCCGATTGAGTGTTCACCGACCAAACTACCTTCTTCCACTCTCCGAGGAGACCGAGTACATTATTCAACAACAAAGAGGCGAGATTGATGAGCCCTCCTCCTCCATTGTCACACCACCCTACCCATTTAAGTATCACGAGTTCAAACCCAAGGATGTCGAGGTAGGAAATGATTACACGACTCTACTCATAAGGGAAATGCACAAGCAAGCTTACAATGATAGAGTGGATGCTTACAAGGCCCAATATCCGCCCCTCCTACATCTAGCTTGGCAAGGACTTCTTGATCCATCATGTCCTTTGCCTAGTTGGGCGGATAGGGAAGTTTTCTTTCCTAGCACCTCTAGTGGTGGAAGACCAGGTGGAGAGGAGAATGTTGATGGTGAGGGTGTTGATGAAGAAGGTGAAGAAGAAGAGGTTCAAGAAGAAGAAGCTCAAGAAGAGGAAGAAGAAAGTGAGGAAGAGCAAGGAAGTGAAAGTGGGAGTGGAGATGATTCCACATCTATCGAGGAAGATGATGATAATGATGATATGATGGAAGATTAGCAAACCTTGGAGGCTCCTACATTCTTTCACCCCTCTTATGGTTTGTCTACTTCTTTTGTTTTCTTTATTTTATTTTGATCATTTGTTTGTGGAGTCCTAGCAACATGGAGGACTAACACCTTGGCTTCATTAAGGTGTTCTTTTCATTGTTCCCAACTTGTAAAATCCAAAATGACAATTTGTAGTTTCATGCATTGCATTCCATGTGCATGAACTACCCCGAAATTCAAGACGTTAGAAATAATGTCTATTTTGGTTTGGGGAAGTCCATGCATATGCATCGGGAGCTAATTTAAATTATGCTCTCCGCCATAACAAAAACACATGCATCATGTAGTGTAGCTTAGTATAGTTTGCATTTAGTTTAGAAATCATGCATCATGCTTGCATAATTTCCTATACTATTGGCCATTGAGGACAATGCCCATATTAGTGTGGGGATCGGAAATTCTAACTTGACTTTTATTCAAAAATCCAAAAAAATCAAAAATTTCGAAAAATCCAAAAAAATTGAAAAATTGAAAAAAAATCAAAAACATTTTCATTTCCTTTTTAGTGTAATCTTGTATATATTGTTGTATATATTGTGTTTGTTCATCCTTGTTCACATTGATTGACTACGCCACATCCGAGACATGAGGATATTGAAGACCGCATGGTATCATCTTTCCAATCTTTTTTTTCCTCTTTATGTTAATGACTATGTGGCTTTATTTTGATTGATGCGGTAAAAACAATGTGAATTTAGGATTGCATTTAGATTATTTGGCATACTAGTTGGTAGAAGCATATGCATTATGATGTATATATGTTAGTTGCATCATGGCATATAGTTTGCATGTTAGAAAAATTTTGTGAAACCGTCTACTTGGGAAGATTGACAAGTGTATATAGGCCCTAGTTGATGCTTTTTCTTCTTAAGACTTTGCTTGTTAGAATATTTGTAAAACACCCTAGGATGTATCATGCTAGTATTCTTTGACCCATAGATTAAGGCCTAGTCAAGAGTACCTTGTGCTGTGATAACTCCTTGGCTACCGTTTATTCCAAGGTGACCCTTGAAACCATGCAACCATCATTCATCCATGTTCTACCATACATTTTGTCATCAAAGGTAATGGGCACAAAAAGAAATTGTTCAAATTTGAGTTCAAGAAATGAAAAGAAAAGAAAAGAAAAAGTTTGCAAAATGCATCAAAAGAAAAGAGGAGTAACAAAAATGAAAACTCCTATGCTTAAAATATAAGGGCACCCTCGTTACTAATTGGGGTGACTTTGAAAATATTCAAAAGAAAATGCAAAAAGTTAAAAAATTGTCAAGTATTGAAATGCCAAAAATCAAAAGAAATGGCAAGAAATTGTACTCAAATGTCAAATGCCACAAGAAATGGGGGGGGGGAAACAAACAACAAAAGCAAACTCCCAAATGAAACTAAAATTCTATCGATCCCTTTATCCATCGTATCCACTTTTGTGCATGGTAGAGAGGGGACGACCCTTCTTCTTGTCTAGGCAAGAAGGGGAATTCCGCGATCCTCCAGTGTTTCTAATGCCATAGGGAGCCTATTCTTGACAAAAGCATTTAACGATTGAGGACAAAGGTACTCTAGCATGACACAACTTGGAGGTGATTTATTGGTATCCTTCTAGGCTTAGTAGTTTGAAGAAATTGCATCTATGAAGGAGTGTGTACCCTTGAATTGCTTCCCCTTTAGATTATTTCTGCCACTTAGATGAGGAAAGTGGCTATTCTTTTGTAGATGCATCCATTACTTGATTTTATGTGCTTTAATGCTTGGATGTGTCGCCATTTTGGCAAGACCCACCTTGCCTTGCAAGAAGGCATCCTACCTCATGGTTGTCTTGTTGTGAGTTGAAGGGGCGGAGTGAGACCCGCTAATTGTCTCATGTCGGCTATATTAGTAGGATAGTTTAAATAAGGGTCCTAGTTTTGTCACCTCTTTACTCGGGACGAGCAAAGGTACGGTTTGGGGATATTTGATGTGACCATTATTTGAGCATATTTAGTCCCCGAATTAGCCTCGTTCCTATGCTTTTTAGTGCATATTTGGGTCATTTACTATCTTTAATCCTTTGTTTTGCATATTCTTTGATGTTTTGTTTCCTTGGTAGGAGAGGAGTGCAAACCTTGCATTTTCATGGCAAAATAGAGCTAAATTGATCGAATCTAATGACCAAGCATCAAAGATAAGACAAGACTAGAAGGCCTTTGTACATATTATAGTAGATGGGCAATGATGAAGAAATTCTTGCATCCCCGACTAAATCCCGGAGGATTATTGGAAGAAGAGAGGAAGAAAAGAAGAAAAGAAAGGCTGGGATGAGATCCGCTCGTCCAACCATAAAGACGCCCGTCCAAGACTGCAAAGATTCGAGCGTCTTTGCCATAGGGACGCCCGTCCAACCACGCACCAATCCGCTCGTCCAAGCACCAATCCGCCCGTCCAGCCACCCCAGAATCCGCTCGTCCTGACCCTTGGACGCTCGGATTGTATTACAGACCCATACGTCCTCTTCTTGCTCCAAGAAAGATGCGCATATTTTTGGAAGACCGGCAAAAAGGAGACCCGCATCTTTTTCTGAGGGGAGCGATTACTCAAGGACTTAATCGTCATATAAGCCCTTAGTAAACCCTAATTTGTGTACCTAATCTCCACTATAAATACCCCATTAGTCTAATTAGATGAATCATGTTCTTCTTATCAATCTTTAGTGTAGTTTATATCATTCTAATCTCTTCTTAATCTTGTAATCAACTTCTAATCAAATATTAATACAAACCTCATTTCCTTAATTTCTCTTTTCTTCATCTTTTATTTTGGGTAATTGAAGATTATTTGGGTAATTATTGGGAGATCGACAACCTTCCAATCATTCATCAAGTACTTCTATTATTCTTTGCTTTATTTTGGAATCATTATTAGGTATAATTCTCTTAATCCCTTTTTAATTATTGTTAATCATCTTCATTTATTCTTCATGTTTTGCTTTGTTAATATGATTGACAACCTTGTTAACATGCTAAACTTGATAATGAGTGAGTAGTTTTCTTAACTAGGGTTAATGGGTAATTAGGGGAAACCAACATGGGGGATGATTCATGCTTAATTTAATATGTTTTCATAATTTATTTGCTTGCTTGTTGTGATCTCAACTTATGCACATGTTATGTTTGATGAAATGCGAGCCTATGAATCCTTGCATTTTTTACCCATCACTTACCTTTTCAATGAGACTTGTAAGACATAAACCAACTTGAGTCTCATTAGACCATGCATATAGTTGAGTAGGGAGGATTAAGTCGACTTGTAGGTGTTGTACAATCTAATAGATGTGGCTCCGGGACCCAAACCTTCCTAGGATTGTAAGATATAAACCAATTCAATCCATCACAACAATAATTGCTTGCTTATAATTTGAGAATATGTTTGTATGATCAATTCCCATGAATCCCCTATGACCCCATGACACCCTAGTGCCTTTAATCAATTGTTTACATCTCATTTTAATCATCTTGCTTGTTTACTTTTATTGCTATTTAGTTTAGTGATCTTCTTATCTTAACCGAAATTGTGACACCCCTAGACACCGCTACTTGCAATTGAAAATCCTAAATCAATACCCGTCCCTTGGGATCCGACCTTTACTTGCCTCTTTACTAATAGTAGAGTTGTTTGTGAAGTTATAAATATTATTTTGGTCTAGGTGCTCCTAACGACAAGTAACCGAAAATTATGCTCCAAGCGAGTCCGACCAACTTTTCGTAGGACTAGGACTCCTTCCTTGAATCCTGGCTGCATCTCTCAATTCTTCTGCCAGGGTTAGGTTATCCTGCAGTAATGGCTTGTTCTCCTCTACGGTGTTTAGGCTGCTTCTGGTAGTTGCCACATGGATTTCCGCTGGGATTAATGCTTTACAACCATAGACCAGGGAGTAAGGGGTCTGGCCTGTGGATGTTTTAGGTGTAGTTCTGTCAGCCTAAAGGACTAAAGGAAGTTCTTCAGCCCATCTGCCTTTTCTTCTTTTTAGTTTTTTCTTCAGACAGCTGATTACCACCTTGTTGCTGGATTCAACCTGACCATTGGCTTTTGGATAGCCTGGTTTAAAGGTTACTAGATTGATATTCCATTGTGCACAGAAAGCCATTGTCCTTTTTCCCACGAACTGAGTACCATTGTCACAAACTATTTATGAGGGGATGCCATATCTGCATATGATATTACGTTTGATGAATGATATGACATCCTTCTCCTTGAATTGCCTGTGTGAGTCAGCCTCTATCCATTTTGAAAAGTAGTCAGTCATGGCTAACATGTAGACTTTTTGTCCAGGAGCTTGAGGTAGTTTGCCTACAATATCAATTCCCCCCTTCATGAATTGCCAGGGAGCTGAGATGGAGTGTAGTAGCTCTGATGGTTGATGGCTGAATGGAGAATGAAGTTGGCAGGCTTCACACTTGGAGCTGTAAGCTAGGCAGTCAACCCTTAGGGTTGGCCAGAAGTAGCCTGTCCTTAGAACCTTGCTTGCCAGGCTTCTGCCGCCTTTGTGATTTCCACAGTATCCTCATGTATGTTCGAAATAACCTGCTCGGCTTCATGAGGTTCCAGGCATTGCAGATAAGGTCCAGCATGAGACTTTTTGAACAAAATGTTATTTATAATAGTATAGGTGGAAGCTTTAATTCTAAGGGCCCTCGCTTCATGCCTGTCTTTGGCCTTATAAGAACCAATCATAGTATGGTTTGGTCCAGGAGTTTATGTCCTCATTGATGGGACATATTTGGTCAGGCTTTGTAATGGTTGGTTCTAGCAGATGAACAATAAGTATTTTATCAAATACAAATGGGCTGAAATTTGATCCCAGGCTGGCCAGGGCATCAGCCTGGGTGTTGAAGTCTCTTGGTATTTGATCAATGTCAAATGAACTAATTTTTTTGCAAAGGTTTTTGACATAGTCTAAATAAAGAATCATTTTGGAATCTTTTGCGGCATAGGTTCCTTTGACTTGATTAGAAATTAAAAGTGAATCAGTTTTTACCTTGAGATTTTTCACACCAAGATCTATACATACCTTGAGTCTAGCTATCAGGGCTTCATATTCAGCTTCATTGTTTGTTGCTTTAAATTCACAACTAATAGCTTGAGCTATTAAATCTCCCTGTGGTGATTTTAGTACTAATCCTAGGCCAGTTCCTCTTATATTTGTTGCTCCATCTATGCGTAAGGTCCATTCCTGGCCTAGTTTTTCGGTGTCTAGATGATTGACCTCTTTTATGAGGTCCGGTTCTAAGTTTTGTGCAGGATATAATTAAAACAAGTACGTATTTTTCGAGTAGTCCATACCTTGTTTATGCATACAGGAGACTTTACTTGCATAATAGACAGGGTGTTGTTGGCCTTCAACCTCCTTGGTCAGGACTCCACTTACTGCAGTCTCAGTGACTGATAAGTAAACCGTCAGGGGTTCTCCTTTGTTAGGCTTGGCCAGTAGTGGAGGAGTGGCCAGGTAGGTTTTTAAATCTTGGAAGGCTGGTTCGTGTTCAGGCATCCATTTGAATGACTTGTTCTTTCTAAGAAAGTTATAGAAGGATCTGCATCTTTCAGATGATATGGATATGAACCTATTCAGGGCTGCAACTCTTCCTGTTAGTCTTTGGATATCTTTGACTGATTTGGGAGATTCCAATTCCAAGATGACTTTTATCTGTTCTGGGCTGGCTTCAATCACTCTTTTTGTCACCATGTATCCTAGGAATTCCTCTGAAGACAATCCAAAGTGGCATTTGGAGAGGTTGAGTTTCATGTTGAATTCTTCTAGGATTTTGACGGCTACTTCCAGGTCCTTTACATGATATTTTGCCTTCTTTGATTTGACCACCATGTCATCAATGTAGACTTCCATTATGTCACCAATTTGGTCTTTGAACATCATGTCGACCAGGCGTTGGTAGGTTGTCATTGCATTTTTCAGGCCAAAGGGCATTGCTGTGTAGTAGTATATGCCCCTTTCCATGATGAATAATGCAGTATTTTCCTGGTCAGCTGGGTGCATTTTGATCTGGTTGAATCCACTTGAGGCATCCATAAATGTTAGTAGTTCATGCTCTGCTGTAGCATCTACCATTGCATCAATGTGCATGAGTGGGACTGGATGTTTTGGGCAGGCTTTGTTAAGATCTGTGTAGTCTACACAAACTCTCCACTTGCCATTCTTCTTTTGTACCACAACCACATTAGCCATCCATTCAGGGTACATTACTTCCCTGTTCATTCCCATGTCTAAGAGTTTGTCTACCACTTCGTTGATGATAGTGTTGCGTTCAGGGGCAAACTTTCTCCTTTTCTGCTGTACATGCTTAAATGAATTGTCAATATTAAGTTTATGGGTAATAATATTAGCATCTATACCAGTCATATCAAAGTAAGACCAGGCAAAACATGAAGATTTATTCTTAAGAAAACTTACTAGCTCTGGTCTTATATTGTCAGGGACATCAGATCCAACCACTACATACCTGTCAGGGTACTCAGAGTCTAATACTACTTGGTCTGTTTCCATTTGGGTTTCAGCCACATAAGTGCTCCAGACAAGGTACTGTAATTGCTAGGCGAGAGACTTACCTGCCTTGGAAGGTTTTAAGGATTCAGTATAACATTCATGGGCAGATTTTTGTTCACCTTTGATGGTTGCTATTCCCCATTCTGTTGGTATTTTGACGCATTGGTGACAGGTTGAAGGAATAGCTCTGACATTATGGATCCAAGGCCTGCTTAGGATTGCATTGTAGGATGAAAGGTAATCCAAGACTCCAAATATTTCATATGATGAGACTCCTTCAACGTAGGTTTGCAGGTAGATTTCTCCCAGAGTGTCCTTGGTTTCACCACTGAAACCTACCAGGACATTTGATTTCTTTATGATCTGGCTCTCATCAATCTTCATGGCTTTCAAGACATCAAGCATAATTAGATTGACTGGGCTGGCACCATCTACTAGGATTCTAAGGACACGCGCAGTCCCAATCTGCATGGTAATGACCAGGCCATCATGATGGACATTCGGGATTCCCAGCATATCAGTATCATCAAAAGTAATTTGAGATAAATTTCTAGGTTTAAAGGGGGACTTCATTTTTAACTCCCTGGCTATTTTCTTTTCAGCTGAGCTAGTCAGGCCGTAGATCTCAGATCCTCCATTGATGAATTTGACTTTATAGATGGGTGGTGGGGCAGGTCACGTTGTGGTCTTTCCTGATCCTTTCTTGATCCACTGTCTTCCTTGTTCTTTGATGGCATCAGATCTTTTAGGTAGCCTTTCTTTAACACGTAGGCCACTTGCCTGCGCAGTCCCAGGCATTCTTTTTGATACGTGCCTAATGTATAGTCTTTTTAGCCTATTTTCAGCACGTATTTCCATGCTTTTATCGTGGTTTTATGCTACGAAATGCCCCGAATATGCTACTTTGGTTTATTTTGTCTTAATTGCAGGAATGGATCAAAAAGTAGTGGAATCAAGCCATTTACCATCTGATTTGCATGCATTTGGAGGAAGAGTAAATTTGGAGCGGGAATGTAGCTATTTTGAGAAGCGCAAAGGAGTAAGATAGCTAGGCGAGCAAAGGAAGAACTTCAAATTGCTAGTGCCTACTTTGGAAAGCCATATCTCGAGTTCTACGACAGATATTCAGGTGATTCCAACTGGAGATGAAATCTTGTCCTCTTAGCTTTCCAACGCCACCGGAATCGCCCTGTTTGACCAAGTAACGAAGAAATGGCAGCCATTTGAAGTTCAGTGCGCAAAGCTGAGAACTGTTGCTGGAAAGTACTCGATCGAGTAGAATTTTGGTCGATCGAGTCCTTTTTCTACTCGATCGAGTAGATTCAATTTATTGTTTACTCGATCGAGTAGATTTTCTACTCGATCGAGTGGTTTAAGCTTTAGTTACTCGATCGAGTGGTTTTAAATCACTCGATCGAGTGGATTTTGCTATGGGCTGGGCTTTTTACTTAATTTCCGTCATTAGGTTTATCTTTACTCCTATTTTCTTATAAATAGGAGTTAGGACGTCATTTGTAATCATCCGGGGGGGACTGCACGTTACTCTACTCTCTTTTCTCCTCTCTTATTTGTTCCAACACACTGTTACTTTGTTCTCTTAATTCCGGATCATTAATTCAGTAACTTATTTCTTCCCTTTTATTCTTCCTTTTTCTTTTATTGCTTTTATTGTTTCTCCTTTTAGTTGCCATGTCTTATGTTATTAGATTAGCAATTGCTAGTGTAGTACCCCGAGCCATGTGTAGCTAATTTCCTTAGTATGTTAGGATTAGGGAAGCCGTGGTAGCAATGTGTTATAATTGACTTGAATAGCTTAGCCTTGCGATAAGAATTGTATTAGGCAATTTAATTGTTATCAGGTCGAATTAATGCATGCAGGAGACCAATAAATCCAGTTAACCCCGACCTGGATCGAAAGATTGGAAGGGAAGGCTTGCTTAGTTACAATAGGTAATACCTAATTAGGGCGAAAGCTAAGTTAGGAGACCCTAGGGCGGTTCAAGGACCGAAAGGTGACGACCATAGCTCTTCTTATCAATAGTCTAATCGCCTCAGTATTCCCGATAGTATAGCTGCCACGGTAGACCGACTCCTAGCATATTCCCTTCTCTTATCGTTAATTTCTTGCATTCCTTTACCTCTTGCTTCAGTAGTTTAGTTAATTCAACCCCCATTTCTGTGACACCCTGACAGACCGAATTAAACAGATAGATAGCAACTTAGCCTCCCTGTGGAGATCGACCCTACTTACCGCTGACTTCTGTTGGTAGTAACTTAGGATTTTATTTTTGGTACAAAACGATCGTATCAAATTTTGGCGCCGTTGCCGGGGAGGCGACGCTTTTATCTGTTTTATTTTTGTCTGTTTTCCGCCTCAAGGGAAGACTGAGTACCTTGAGGCCGTTCTTACCTTTTTCTTTAGTGATGTTTTGATAGGTCTTACAGGTCTATTAGACAAATTTTAGAAAGAGATTGTCGAAGGGAAGGCTTGAGTACCTTCGATTCTTTTGCCAAGATGACGTCCGTCTCTCGACTTATTGCTCAGTTTGAAGCTGAAACTGAAAGATCTACTAATTGGGAGAGGAAAGAATCTTGGGGTTGTGGTAATCACTATGAGGCTGCTCCTCCACTGAGACCTAGACCACAACCGTTGCTGCAACAAGGCTACCCACCACCTTGTTATTCCTTCTCATCGCAACCAATTCCCCCACTTGCTAGGAATGATGAGGCTGAAGAAGTTAAGTCACTGATATTGGCACTTGCACTACAGTGTCATAATTCTAGTGCGGAATTTGATAGCCGTATGAAGAAGCTAGAGGCCCGGTGTGATCAATTAATTACCGAGCAAGAGCAATGTGAGACGGTGTATGCTATCAACACCGACATCATTCCGTTTCATAAAGATACCCCGGAGGATGATTTAGACGAGTTTTTGGAATTAATACTTGCTGCGTGCAATGCAGACACTCGATCGAGTGAAAAATCAACTCGATCGAGTGAACTTCTTCATCCCATCACTCGATCGAACGAAGCTAGAAGGGATCACCACGATCGAAGCGGACTCGAGATCTTGTTCGATCGATCATCTTTGGGAAGGAGAACCTCGATCGAATGACCACAAAGTCTGTTATTCGATCGAGCACTACTGAAGAACAAAATCTGGACCGAGCAGTCTGTGGATCGTTCGATCGAGCAACATGAGTGAAGAAAGCTCTCGATTGAGTCTTTGTGATATCTCGATTGAATTGCCTTGCTATGGACAAGACCTTTATTACGTCAATAATGCCTATTTCTAATGACGATAAAAAGGAACATATAGTCAACTCCTATTCTGTTCAAGTTCCTTATCCACAACAATTGCTGCCACACCGTGCATTCCTGGACCGTATCCGAGATCTCAATGTCGCTGATCACTACAAAGCGATGATTGCCCAGGTACCCTCTTATTCTGAATTTATCGGTCAAATTAACTTGTCTAAGAGGGACACTAGTGATGTTAAGACGGTAATGAACGTTGCTATGACTGAAGAGTGTAGCACACTTCTTCGGAATGGGACCCCCCCTAACATGTCTGACCCAAGTCGTTTTCCTATTCCGTGTTCAATAGGGACCCATTCGTTTGATAATGCTTTATGTGACCTCGATTCTAATGTCAACATTTTACCTTTGTCTCTTGCCTTGAAATTTGGGTTGACTAAGTTCACACGCGCTAAAACGATTGTTTCAAACTAGTGACCATTCTTATGTTCGGGTCAAAGGAGCTCTACATGATGTACCTGTTAGGATCGGGAATTTCTTTATTCCCGTAGATTTTATTGTCTTAAATATACCCGAGGACCGTAACATTCCCGTTATTTTGGGAAGACCATTTTTGTGCACTGCTGGCGCAATTATCGATGTCGGGGTTGGGACACTTACCTTCGTGTCGGAGGGGAGGACTTGGTTTTTACTAAGTCCGATGACCCTAGGGAACCATGCACATCACGCCATGTGAGGATGTCCCTCATGAAGAGTCCTTTGATATACCGTCTGATAGTCCTTCCGAGTCACATTTTTTATTGCTGCTTTTATGACGCTCCGCCCCATTCTCGCGGCAAAATGGAGGAACATTGCTTTGTTTCTCTTTTTACTGTGTCTTGACAAGTTCACACCCGAGAGGCGAGATGGGTGCTCGAGTCCGGAACTGAACCGCTCGGATAGACGACCCAGGAGGAGGTGTTGATAAAGCTACACCGTCTAGGAAAAAGTTGCTTGATGAGGTGATAGATTGGGACCCGGATCTTCGTAGGAAGTCTTTGTTCTTACATTGCCAAGCTGTGGAGGCCGGATGTCCGCTTAACGATTGCTGAAGCTACCGCGTCCAGTCAGAGGCCTAGTAGTAGGCCGATGATTTGTGCTTTTGGATGATCTAGAAAAAGATCGTGCGGGACCTCATAAACCAGCGCTCTCCGGGAGGCAGCCCAGACTGTTTTATTGAACTTTTGTTGAACTATTTATTTCGCTTTAGCTTTTTGTTGAACTTTAGACGCTGTATTACAAACTCCTTATGCTTTTTTTTAGCTTTGGCATGCGTGTTTTGCAGGACCAAGTACTCGATCGAGTGGTTTTGTCCTCGATCGAGCACTTTTTGGGGCAGTTTTCACTCGATCGAGTGATAATTGTCCTCGATCGACCAAAAGCAAATGCACGTTTACTCGATCGACCGGTTTTCTGCTCGATCGAATCCTTCTATTGCCAGTTTACTCGATCGAGCTGTTCCAAGTGCTCGATCGAGTAGTTTTGACTTCCAGCCGCTGTTTTCCGTCTATGGAGCTACTGTTTGACTTTCTTTGACCTCCCATGTTCATGGTTGGTTTGGGGAGGTCCCTCTATATGACGTTTTGTAAGTTTTTCCGACTCCATTTATCCTCTCCTCTTCAGTTTGCATTTCTTTCCCTATTTTTGGTACAATGAGGGCATTATACGGTTTGGTTTGGGGAGGTATGCATCTATATCTGTGTCTGCATGTTTCTTGCACTTTTGCTTGCACGTTTATTTATTCTCGCATGCATTGTTGTTTTAATTAATTCAAAAAAAATCATATAAAAATCATAAAATTCAAATAATTTTCAAAAATTTCATGTTTAAATTGAGTCGGAACGTTTGAACATTGACGCTACTTTGAATCCTTACTTGAGCCCTGCATATTCTTGACATTTAGTTGGCATGATTATGTGCATAATCTACGAGTTTTTGTTTCTTTCTTATCTGAACGAATAGACTTGATTCATTATGTCGGCAAGCTACATTACATTCTGAGGTTAGAGCTTTATAAACTGGTGACATTCATGACCGGTTTCATTTAGGATGTGAGTAGTACTCTCTTTAAGGCATGTAACATCAATTTGCATAAGCATGAGTCTAGTCTTCTTAATACCTGTATGCATTCGGTCTGTGGATGGTGACACATGTTAGGAGAGGCAGTTCCCTTTACTTCATTTTACCCATGAGCCTCACATAGCCAAATTGCCTTTTTGCTCTATTAACTACTTTCTAAAATACTTCCTACCCTAGCCGAGCTAGTGACGAGTAGTTATTGGAATGTTTTATTGCAATATGGTTGTTTTATCTGATTTCAGAAGATGGTGGAAGAATTGAAGGAAATAAAAGAATTGTTGAAAAAAAAAATGAAAAAAAATGAAACGAAAAATGAAAAAAAAACGAAACAATAAAAGAAGAAAAAGAAAGAAAGAAAAATCATGTGAAAAAGAAATGAGAATTGTACAAAGATTTTCACTCCCAAGTCTTATTTATATCTTATGGGGAGTTGGCGATTTTTGGTGTTTTGTGAGTTTAGTGCATAGTTTTGCACCGCTTCATCTTGCCATATTGAGTACGAAGTTGGGATGCAGTTTATATTTGGATTCGTTGTTGCTAGCCTGGCTATTAACCCCACATATCCAAATTCATTTTAGCCCCTTCTTACCCATTACCTCACTTACCCAAATGTAAGTCCTCGGCATGTGTCTTGGTCATTAGTATGGTTGGAATGCATATGTACGGTTGTAGAGACTTTATTCATGTTAACTGCATGCATGTTCTTATAGGTCGAGCTAGGTGAGTGTCTTTACTTCTTCCTATCTTTCACATATATACTCACCTTGTGCCTAATTTTGAGTGACGAGCGACCCGTGAGAGTCCGATATCTTTTGAATCTTGCAAGGTCGACGGTTCAGTAAGTTTGAAACATTGATTTAACTCGTTTGTACTTCTCATTTGCCACTTTGTCATTTTGTTGCATTAAATTGGTTTTCGCGGGTGATTTGTAGGCGATGCGTTGGTCCGTTCCACCGTTGTTTCTTAGTTGCATTCATATTTGCTTGGGGACAAGCAAAGGTTTGGTTTGGGGAGATTTGATACGTGCCTAATGTATAGTCTTTTTAGCCTATTTTCAGCACGTATTTCCATGCTTTTATCGTGGTTTTATGCTACGAAATGCCCCGAATATGCTACTTTGGTTTATTTTGTCTTAATTGCAGGAATGGATCAAAAAGTAGTGGAATCAAGCCATTTACCATCTGATTTGCATGCATTTGGAGGAAGAGTAAATTTGGAGCGGGAATGTAGCTATTTTGAGAAGCGCAAAGGAGTAAGATAGCTAGGCGAGCAAAGGAAGAACTTCAAATTGCTAGTGCCTAATTTGGAAAGCCATATCTCGAGTTCTACGACAGATATTCAGGTGATTCCAACTGGAGATGAAATCTTGTCCTCTTAGCTTTCCAACGCCACCGGAATCGCCCTGTTTGACCAAGTAACGAAGAAATGGCAGCCGTTTGAAGTTCAGTGCGCAAAGCTGAGAACTGTTGCTGGAAAGTACTCGATCGAGTAGAATTTTGGTCGATCGAGTCATTTTTCTACTCGATCGAGTAGATTCAATTTATTGTTTACTCGATCAAGTAGATTTTCTACTCGATCGAGTGGTTTAAGCTTTAGTTACTCGATCGAGTGGTTTTAAATCACTCGATCGAGGGGATTTTGCTATGGGCTGGGCTTTTTACTTAATTTCCGTCATTAGGTTTATCTTTACTCCTATTTTCTTATAAATAGGAGTTAGGACGTCATTTGTAATCATCCGGGGGGGACTGCACGTTACTCTACTCTCTTTTCTCCTCTCTTATTTGTTCCAACACACTGTTACTTTGTTCTCTTAATTTCGGATCATTAATTCAGTAACTTATTTCTTCCCTTTTATTCTTCCTTTTTCTTTTATTGCTTTTATTGTTTCTCCTTTTAGTTGCCATGTCTTATGTTATTAGATTAGCAATTGCTAGTGTAGTACCCCGAGCCATGTGTAGCTAATTTCCTTAGTATGTTAGGATTAGGGAAGCCGTGGTAGCAATGTGTTATAATTGACTTGAATAGATTAGCCTTGCGATAAGAATTGTATTAGGCAATTTAATTGTTATCAGGTCGAATGAATGCATGCAGGAGACCAATAAATCCAGTTAACCCCGACCTGGATCGAAAGATTGGAAGGGAAGGCTTGCTTAGTTACAATAGGTAATACCTAATTAGGGCGAAAGCTAAGTTAAGAGACCCTAGGGCGGTTCAAGGACCGAAAGGTGACGACCATAGCTCTTCTTATCACTAGTCTAATCGCCTCAGTATTCCCGATAGTATAGCTGCCACGGTAGACCGACTCCTAGCATATTCCCTTCTCTTATCGTTAATTTCTTGCATTCCTTTACCTCTTGCGTCAGTAGTTTAGTTAAATCAATTCAACCCCCATTTCTGTGACACCCTGACAGACCGAATTAAACAGATAGATAGCAACTTAGCCTCCCTGTGGAGATCGACCCTACTTACCGCTGACTTCTGTTGGTAGTAACTTAGGTTTTTATTTTTGGTACAAAACGACCGTATCACTTTTGTTGTATGTCCTATGTCCATGGGAAACTCACACCATCTTGTTGTGTGTTTCCTTGAGTTAGGATTGTCCGTCTTCTTAGGCCACTTGACAATGTCTCCCATGTTGTCAAGCCTTTTGATCAATCTTGTAGTATCAACAGAGAAGTTATATTCCTAAATAGGGGGATAAGTATAAGAGTTACCTCGTTGCTCATGAGCATAGTTGACTTCTGATCTGTCAGGCCTAGTATAGGGGGATGGCCTAGAACTGCTTCCTCTGTGATTAGAACTTTTCCTGTTGGATCTTTCATATCCTAAAACACTATCAGTGGTTTCAGCTTTGAAGCTTTGGTCTTCTTCCAGCCTGATGTAGCCAATAACCTTTGCCTGGACGTCTTCAAAAGTCATGCAAGGTTTCATAGTCAGCTCATCATAGAAATCGCTGTCCAATGGCAGTCTCTGCCTGAAAGCTTCCACGGCTATTCCAACATCACATCTGGGGATTGATACTTTCTCTTTGTTGAATCTAGTCAGGAATGCTCTGATTATCTGGCCAGGTTTTTGCTTGATCCTGTATAGGTCACTGGATCTCTTTTTTAAGTTCCCTGTTGCTGGCGAATTGATGGTTGAACGAGTTTATCAGATCTATAAGGGACTTGATGCTTCCATTTGGCAGATTGATGTACCACTGAAGGGCAGGTCCGGTCAGGGTTGTTCCAAAACTCTTGCACATGCATACTTGTCGCAACTCATTGGGTATGGAAGCTGCCAACATTCTTTGTTTGTAGTAGGCTACATGGTTATGAAGATCTGTGGTTCCATCATAGATTCTCATTGATGGGACCACAAACTTTTTAGGTAGATCTATCTTTTCTCTCATCCACGAAGAGAGAGTCAGCATAACTTTCAGGGTTGGCTTCCTCAATGGTTGCAGGTACTAGCTCCAGGAATCTTCTCAAATTTCTCATGGAGTTTTTGGATCTTTTGGAGCATGGCCATCATTATGGTTACGATAGTTTGATCAGGGATGGCCTCTTCATCTGGAGTGTCTTCTAAGTCTGAATCAAGATCTCCTACTTTGGATTTAGTTGGAGTTGGAGTACCAAAGTTGGAGAAATCAATGTTTCTGAAAATTGAGGAAAATGGTGTTCCAGGCTGAATCTTCAATTTTGAGCCTGAAGCTTTATCTCCTAGCTTTTGCTTCAGACTGGACTCTGATTCTTTTAGTTTCTGGACTTCAACCTCAGCCTGGGCCATTTTCTGCTTCAGTTGCTCCATTTCCAATAGTTGCTGTTTGGCAGCAGCCAGTTGTTGTTCTATACTGTCTCCAATCATTTTTTTGAAGAGTTTTTGTGTTGTTTGAATTTAGGTTTTGATTATTTTTGAGCTAGATGCCCCACGGTGGGCGCCAATTATTTTACAGGATTTCTCACGAAGATAATGTCCTTCCAGGGATGTAATTGCAGGGCAATCTAACTTAAAATAACTAAGACTGACTAGTACGACAAATTAAGTAAAGAGTAAATAATAAAGTAAGACACAAAGATTTATACGTGGAAAAACTCTGGGAATAAGGGAAAAAACCACGGTCCCCAAGCCAGGAGGGATTGTTACTATGATTTCGGGTATCCTTATAGGGAATGTTTATGTCAGGCTAGGAATAGAGTATGACTGTTTAATAATAATGCTATGGTAGTTTATGATTACGAAGATGAGAGTAAAAATGCGAGTGAGTAAGTGTCTTTTCTTCTTTCTTTCTCTTTGCTATTTATAGTGGCCTTCTTCCCCTTGTAATGGTCTTCCAAAGTTATTTTAGGCTTCCCCAGTAAATATGCCCCGTGCCCTATTTACCCGGAAGAGGTTGGTTGACTCCTAAAGTTGGCCGCCTTTATCTCTGCTGGGTTGACTGCTTCATAGTTGTTGTTGGTTTTGTTGAATAAGTCTCCCGTGTAAATAGGAACCACTTTTCTGAACTTTAGATGTTTCCTGACGCGTTCTGGTTGTGCTTTAATATGTGGCTTGGTGTGATATCTCTTCAGGCCTGGCCTAATAGATGCCTGACCTGTCTTTCTCTCCTGGTTGGCGCCTGTTTAGGTGTTTGGACGCCTTGTATTGAATTATTTTTGTTCAGGCTTAGCTTGGACATTGCCCGATTCCCGTCTGATCAGGCAGGGTAAATCTGGACCCAAAACATACCATTGACGTTACACATTTCTGTTTCGTCAAAGAGCATTCATTTCATTCGTACACGAGGCTAAGGCACCCTCCGTACACATTTTGTTTGGATTGGTATCCCTCTAGAAAATCGGGGATTGATCGCTTGGTGTGTAACCACCCTTATTAAGCCAAAACCCGTGTCAACATTATGCATAATATAATGAACTGTGAGTGCTTATGTGCTATGTGATCATAAGTCATTCCGTGTTATTTCCAAACTTTCAAAACACCTTTTTGCGCCGTTATAATGGCCATTTCAAACCTCGGTCTTTCGTAGACCATTGCAAACCTTTTCATGTCGTCGTAATGGCGATTTTCAAACCCGGTTTCTACAACCGTTTCGAAGCACCTTTTTATGCCGTTATAATGACCATTTCAAAACCCGGTTTTTATAACCATTTCAAATACACCTTTTCATGCCGTTGTAATGACGATTTCAACCTTGGTTTTCACAAACCATTTCAAAATACCCTTTTACGCCGTCGTAATGGTCAAGCCCCGGTCTCTCACCGACCGTTGTATTCTCAAAGCGCCCTTTTGTGCCGTCGTAATGACGAATTCTACCCTCGAATTTTCAAAATTTGAAATCGATTTTCAAACAAAAACGTTTTTCAAACCGTCGTAATGACGATTTCAACCCGTGCAACTTTCCAAATTTCAAATCTAGTTTTCGAAACAAAGTTTGGGCATTTTTTTTAACCGTCATAATGACGATTTCCATTCTAAAATTTCCAACCATATATCCAAAATCAAATTTGGCTTTTCTAAGCCGGCGTAATGACGATTTTAATACTCATAATTTTCGATTTGCATGCCATCATTCAAAGGTTAAAACGGTTTTCTAACCCGTCGTAATGACGAATCCAATCCTCATGATTTCCAATTTCAAATCTTAAAATGATTTTAGCCATTTTCAAATATCAAATAAAAAATCAAATCATTGAAAACAAATTAAACTGTTTTCAAATTTCCAATCAAAACACAATCTTTTGAAAACGAATTTGATCGTTTTTTAAGCCTTGTAATGACAATTTCAACCATTGCAATTTTCCAAATTTCAAAATCGTTTAAAAACAAATTTAACCGTTTTCAAATTTTCAACCCATTTTCAAATTCTTTGAAAACAAACTTAACCGTTTTCAAATTTTCCAATTTCAAATCATTTGAAAACAACCTTAACCGTTTTCAAAATTTCAACCCATTTTCA